>NW_027136157.1:0-118273 GCF_039906515.1 Pseudorca crassidens
TATCTTAAAACCTATGGATTGCTATGTCTCCGAAAGAGAATCAAGCATGTGTACAGGGGCATAAACGCAGCAGTGATAGGATTGGAGAGGTTTGGTGAGCAAATGAAGACCCTTTGAAGTCATATTGCATGGTACCCATTCCACGGGTTTCAACTACCCAGGTTTAAGGTATTCTTCCTTCAGGTAAAACATGCATGTGGAACCTAGAGTATGATCAACCATGTGATCGGGAGACGTGTTCAAATATGTCTCAGTTTTTGTACCCTGGTACTCGGGTGCAATATTCCAGACGCTTTACTAACACCCTCCCGACTTGGAGAGTCAGTCCCTTTAACCTCCTGTTTGGCCCAGTTTGCAATTTCTGTGGAAGATGAACAGGAATAGCGAGAACCAATGAGAGACTAGCTGGAGGTGTCTGGACGGGCAAATTTAACTCTCATTTCCCACCAGGAAGAGGAATTAACCAAAGGCTCAGCGTGCCGTGCCGGAACCAGATTAGGGCCTGAAGCCATCCTGCGGTGTTGCGGCCAGCTCAAAAGAAAGCGAGTTGAAGAAAGGAGCTCAGGGGCATTGTAATTCACAAACCTGCAGAGTTATAAATGACAGCTATCGTCCAAAAATATACTGAAGTAAGGCTGCCAAGAGGACTTGAAAGCGGGGCAGAATTGCAGGAAACCGATTTCAGGAGGTAGACTGGAATTGCATTGAAAGCATAGGAAAAGAGGCAGAACGTCCACAATGATGCACTTGGCCAAAAAGGGCGTATGCGTTTTTTCCTGAATATATTCAGGAAAAAACGCATACGCCCTTTTTGGCCAACCAAGCAAGCTTGCAAAGGAAATCTGCACTACAATGAAGTCTCACTTCCCCCCGGTCAAAAGGGCCATCTGAAAAAAGTGTAAAATCCAGAAAGACAGGACAGGCCATGGAGAACTGGGAGCCTTGTTATGCTGATGGGCGGGATGTAAATTGCCAACAGACACTCGGGAGAAGTGTATGGTGTTTCCTGAAACATCTAAAAAACAAAGCAACAGAGCCTAGGGCACTTCCACTTATGGTCCTATAGCTTAGGGAAATTAAAATCAAAAAGACACAGCCACCCCAAAGTTTGGGACGCCTCTGTTTACAAGAACCTCGTTTACAGTACAAGTTCAACATCGCAGAAAGTGAAAAATGGATAAAGAAGTTGTGGTATTTACTTACAAAGCAATATCACTCAGCAATGAAATCTATGTCATCAGGCCCTTAGCAGCACAATGAGTGGATTCAGGTATGATGATTCTAACTGAAATAAGTCACACAGAAAAAGAAACATCATAAGATATCAGTAATACACGGAATGTAAACTTGGCTACACAGGAACTGAATTACAGAACAGAACAGGGTCTCAAATTTAGAAAACCAACTTATGCTTGCTTAAGGGTAAAGGTGAGTTGGGGTGCTGCATAAAACCAGAGATTGAAATGAGCACAGATAAAGTTCCTTAAGCCAAATATGGAATAGACAAGAGCTACCTCTTGCTCAACGAAATGGACTCAACACCGCATATTAAACGCCTAAGAATGTACCTGACTAGTCAGTATCTTAAAACCTATGGATTGCTATGTCTCCGAAAGAGAATCAAGCATGTGTACAGGGGCATAAACGCAGCAGTGATAGGATTGGAGAGGTTCGGTGAGCAAATGAAGACCCTTTGAAGTCATATTGCATGGTACCCATTCCACGGGTTTCAACTACCCAGGTTTAAGGTATTCTTCCTTCAGGTAAAACATGCATGTGGAAACTAGAGTATGATCAACCATGTGATCGGGAGACGTGTTCAAATATGTCTCAGTTTTCGTACCCTGGTACTCGGGTGCAATATTCCAGACGCTTTACTAACACCCTCCCGACTTGGAGAGTCAGTCCCTTTAACCTCCTGTTTGGCCCAGTTTGCAATTTCTGCGGAAGATGAACAGGAATAGCGAGAACCAATGAGAGACTAGCTGGAGGTGTCTGGACGGGCAAATTTAACTCTCATTTCCCACCAGGAAGAGGAATTAACCAAAGGCTCAGCGTGCCATGCCGGAACCAGATTAGGGCCTGAAGCCATCCTGCGGTGTTGCGGCCAGCTCAAAAGAAAGCGAGTTGAAGAAAGGAGCTCAGGGGCACTGTAATTCACAAACCTGCAGACTTATAAATGACAGCTATCGTCCAAAAATATACTGAAGTAAGGCTGCCAAGAGGACTTGAAAGCGGGGCAGAATTGCAGGAATCCGATTTCAGGAGGTAGACTGGAATTGCATTGAAAGCATAGGAAAAGAGGCAGAACGTCCACAATGATGCACTTGGCCAAAAAGGGCGTATGCGTTTTTTCCTGAATATATTCAGGAAAAAACGCATACGCCCTTTTTGGCCAACCAAGCAAGCTTGCAAAGGAAATCTGCACTACAATGAAGTCTCACTTCCCCCCGGTCAAAAGGGCCATCTGAAAAAAGTGTAAAATCCAGAAAGACAGGACAGGCCATGGAGAACTGGGAGCCTTGTTATGCTGATGGGCGGGATGTAAATTGCCAACAGACACTCGGGAGAAGTGTATGGTGTTTCCTGAAACATCTAAAAAACAAAGCAACAGAGCCTAGGGCACTTCCACTTATGGTCCTATAGCTTAGGGAAATTAAAATCAAAAAGACACAGCCACCCCAAAGTTTGGGACGCCTCTGTTTACAAGAACCTCGTTTACAGTACAAGTTCAACATCGCAGAAAGTGAAAAATGGATAAAGAAGTTGTGGTATTTACTTACAAAGCAATATCACTCAGCAATGAAATCTATGTCATCAGGCCCTTAGCAGCACAATGAGTGGATTCAGGTATGATGATTCTAACTGAAATAAGTCACACAGAAAAAGAAACATCATAAGATATCAGTAATACACGGAATGTAAACATGCATGTGGAACCTAGAGTATGATCAACCATGTGATCGGGAGACGTGTTCAAATATGTCTCAGTTTTCGTACCTGGTACTCGGGTGCAACATTCCAGACGCTTTACTAACACCCTCCCGACTTGGAGAGTCAGTCCCTTTAACCTCCTGTTTGGCCCAGTTTGCAATTTCTGCGGAAGATGAACAGGAATAGCGAGAACCAACGAGAGACTAGCTGGAGGTGTCTGGACGGGCAAATTTAACTCTCATTTCCCACCAGGAAGAGGAATTAACCAAAGGCTCAGCGTGCCGTGCCGGAACCAGATTAGGGCCTGAAGCCATCTTGCGGTGTTGCGGCCAGCTCAAAAGAAAGCGAGTTGAAGAAAGGAGCTCAGGGGCACTGTAATTCACAAACCTGCAGAGTTATAAATGACAGCTATCGTCCAAAAATATACTGAAGTAAGGCTGCCAAGAGGACTTGAAAGCGGGGCAGAATTGCAGGAAACCGATTTCAGGAGGTAGACTGGAATTGCATTGAAAGCATAGGAAAAGAGGCAGAACGTCCACAATGATGCACTTGGCCAAAAAGGGCGTATGCGTTTTTTCCTGAATATATTCAGGAAAAAACGCATACGCCCTTTTTGGCCAACCAAGCAAGCTTGCAAAGGAAATCTGCACTACAATGAAGTCTCACTTCCCCCCGGTCAAAAGGGCCATCTGAAAAAAGTGTAAAATCCAGAAAGACAGGACAGGCCATGGAGAACTGGGAGCCTTGTTATGCTGATGGGCGGGATGTAAATTGCCAACAGACACTCGGGAGAAGTGTATGGTGTTTCCTGAAACATCTAAAAAACAAAGCAACAGAGCCTAGGGCACTTCCACTTATGGTCCTATAGCTTAGGGAAATTAAAATCAAAAAGACACAGCCACCCCAAAGTTTGGGACGCCTCTGTTTACAAGAACCTCGTTTACAGTACAAGTTCAACATCACAGAAAGTGAAAAATGGATAAAGAAGTTGTGGTATTTACTTACAAAGCAATATCACTCAGCAATGAAATCTATGTCATCAGGCCCTTAGCAGCACAATGAGTGGATTCAGGTATGATGATTCTAACTGAAATAAGTCACACAGAAAAAGAAACATCATAAGATATCAGTAATACACGGAATGTAAACTTGGCTACACAGGAACTGAATTACAGAACAGAACAGGGTCTCAAATTTAGAAAACCAACTTATGCTTGCTTAAGGGTAAAGGTGAGTTGGGGTGCTGCATAAAACCAGAGATTGAAATGAGCACAGATAAAGTTCCTTAAGCCAAATATGGAATAGTCAAGAGCTACTCCTTGCTCAACGAAATGGACTCAACACCGCATATTAAACGCCTAAGAATGTACCTGACTAGTAAGTATCTTAAAACCTATGGATTGCTATGTCTCCGAAAGAGAATCAAGCATGTGTACAGGGGCATAAACGCAGCAGTGATAGGATTGGAGAGGTTCGGTGAGCAAATGAAGACCCTTTGAAGTCATATTGCATGGTACCCATTCCACGGGTTTCAACTACCCAGGTTTAAGGTATTCTTCCTTCAGCTAAAACATGCATGTGGAACCTAGAGTATGATCAACCATGTGATCGGGAGACGTGTTCAAATATGTCTCAGTTTTCGTACCTGGTACTCGGGTGCAACATTCCAGACGCTTTACTAACACCCTCCCGACTTGGAGAGTCAGTCCCTTTAACCTCCTGTTTGGCCCAGTTTGCAATTTCTGCGGAAGATGAACAGGAATAGCGAGAACCAATGAGAGACTAGCTGGAGGTGTCTGGACGGGCAAATTTAACTCTCATTTCCCACCAGGAAGAGGAATTAACCAAAGGCTCAGCGTGCCGTGCCGGAACCAGATTAGGGCCTGAAGCCATCCTGCGGTGTTGCGGCCAGCTCAAAAGAAAGCGAGTTGAAGAAAGGAGCTCAGGGGCACTGTAATTCACAAACCTGCAGAGTTATAAATGACAGCTATCGTCCAAAAATATACTGAAGTAAGGCTGCCAAGAGGACTTGAAAGCGGGGCAGAATTGCAGGAAACCGATTTCAGGAGGTAGACTGGAATTGCATTGAAAGCATAGGAAAAGAGGCAGAACGTCCACAATGATGCACTTGGCCAAAAAGGGCGTATGCGTTTTTTCCTGAATATATTCAGGAAAAAACGCATACGCCCTTTTTGGCCAACCAAGCAAGCTTGCAAAGGAAATCTGCACTACAATGAAGTCTCACTTCCCCCCGGTCAAAAGGGCCATCTGAAAAAAGTGTAAAATCCAGAAAGGCAGGACAGGCCATGGAGAACTGGGAGCCTTGTTATGCTGATGGGCGGGATGTAAATTGCCAACAGACACTCGGGAGAAGTGTATGGTGTTTCCTGAAACATCTAAAAAACAAAGCAACAGAGCCTAGGGCACTTCCACTTATGGTCCTATAGCTTAGGGAAATTGAAATCAAAAAGACACAGCCACCCCAAAGTTTGGGACGCCTCTGTTTACAAGAACCTCGTTTACAGTACAAGTTCAACATCGCAGAAAGTGAAAAATGGATAAAGAAGTTGTGGTATTTACTTACAAAGCAATATCACTCAGCAATGAAATCTATGTCATCAGGCCCTTAGCAGCACAATGAGTGGATTCAGGTATGATGATTCTAACTGAAATAAGTCACACAGAAAAAGAAACATCATAAGATATCAGTAATACACGGAATGTAAACTTGGCTACACAGGAACTGAATTACAGAACAGAACAGGGTCTCAAATTTAGAAAACCAACTTATGCTTGCTTAAGGGTAAAGGTGAGTTGGGGTGCTGCATAAAACCAGAGATTGAAATGAGCACAGATAAAGTTCCTTAAGCCAAATATGGAATAGACAAGAGCTACTCTTTGCTCAACGAAATGGACTCAACACCGCATATTAAACGCCTAAGAATGTACCTGACTAGTAAGTATCTTAAAACCTATGGATTGCTATGTCTCCGAAAGAGAATCAAGCATGTGTACAGGGGCATAAACGCAGCAGTGATAGGATTGGAGAGGTTCGGTGAGCAAATGAAGACCCTTTGAAGTCATATTGCATGGTACCCATTCCACGGCTTTCAACTACCCAGGTTTAAGGTATTCTTCCTTCAGCTAAAACATGCATGTGGAACCTAGAGTATGATCAACCATGTGATCGGGAGACGTGTTCAAATATGTCTCAGTTTTCGTACCCTGGTACTCGGGTGCAACATTCCAGACGCTTTACTAACACCCTCCCGACTTGGAGAGTCAGTCCCTTTAACCTCCTGTTTGGCCCAGTTTGCAATTTCTGCGGAAGATGAACAGGAATAGCGAGAACCAATGAGAGACTAGCTGGAGGTGTCTGGACGGGCAAATTTAACTCTCATTTCCCACCAGGAAGAGGAATTAACCAAAGGCTCAGCGTGCCGTGCCGGAACCAGATTAGGGCCTGAAGCCATCCTGCGGTGTTGCGGCCAGCTCAAAAGAAAGCGAGTTGAAGAAAGGAGCTCAGGGGCACTGTAATTCACAAACCTGCAGAGTTATAAATGACAGCTATCGTCCAAAAATATACTGAAGTAAGGCTGCCAAGAGGACTTGAAAGCGGGGCAGAATTGCAGGAAACCGATTTCAGGAGGTAGACTGGAATTGCATTGAAAGCATAGGAAAAGAGGCAGAACGTCCACAATGATGCACTTGGCCAAAAAGGGCGTATGCGTTTTTTCCTGAATATATTCAGGAAAAAACGCATACGCCCTTTTTGGCCAACCAAGCAAGCTTGCAAAGGAAATCTGCACTACAATGAAGTCTCACTTCCCCCCGGTCAAAAGGGCCATCTGAAAAAAGTGTAAAATCCAGAAAGACAGGACAGGCCATGGAGAACTGGGAGCCTTGTTATGCTGATGGGCGGGATGTAAATTGCCAACAGACACTCGGGAGAAGTGTATGGTGTTTCCTGAAACATCTAAAAAACAAAGCAACAGAGCCTAGGGCACTTCCACTTATGGTCCTATAGCTTAGGGAAATTAAAATCAAAAAGACACAGCCACCCCAAAGTTTGGGACGCCTCTGTTTACAAGAACCTCGTTTACAGTACAAGTTCAACATCGCAGAAAGTGAAAAATGGATAAAGAAGTTGTGGTATTTACTTACAAAGCAATATCACTCAGCAATGAAATCTATGTCATCAGGCCCTTAGCAGCACAATGAGTGGATTCAGGTATGATGATTCTAACTGAAATAAGTCACACAGAAAAAGAAACATCATAAGATATCAGTAATACACGGAATGTAAACTTGGCTACACAGGAACTGAATTACAGAACAGAACAGGGTCTCAAATTTAGAAAACCAACTTATGCTTGCTTAAGGGGAAAGGTGAGTTGGGGTGCTGCATAAAACCAGAGATTGAAATGAGCACAGATAAAGTTCCTTAAGCCAAATATGGAATAGACAAGAGCTACTCCTTGCTCAACGAAATGGACTCAACACCGCATATTAAACGCATAAGAATGTACCTGACTAGTCAGTATCTTAAAACCTATGGATTGCTATGTCTCCGAAAGAGAATCAAGCATGTGTACAGGGGCATAAACGCAGCAGTGATAGGATTGGAGAGGTTCGGTGAGCAAATGAAGACCCTTTGAAGTCATATTGCATGGTACCCATTCCACGGGTTTCAACTACCCAGGTTTAAGGTATTCTTCCTTCAGCTAAAACATGCATGTGGAACCTAGAGTATGATCAACCATGTGATCGGGAGACGTGTTCAAATATGTCTCAGTTTTCGTACCTGGTACTCGGGTGCAACATTCCAGACGCTTTACTAACACCCTCCCGACTTGGAGAGTCAGTCCCTTTAACCTCCTGTTTGGCCCAGTTTGCAATTTCTGCGGAAGATGAACAGGAATAGCGAGAACCAATGAGAGACTAGCTGGAGGTGTCTGGACGGGCAAATTTAACTCTCATTTCCCACCAGGAAGAGGAATTAACCAAAGGCTCAGCGTGCCGTGTCGGAACCAGATTAGGGCCTGAAGCCATCCTGCGGTGTTGCGGCCAGCTCAAAAGAAAGCGAGTTGAAGAAAGGAGCTCAGGGGCACTGTAATTCACAAACCTGCAGAGTTATAAATGACAGCTATCGTCCAAAAATATACTGAAGTAAGGCTGCCAAGAGGACTTGAAAGCGGGGCAGAATTGCAGGAAACCGATTTCAGGAGGTAGACTGGAATTGCATTGAAAGCATAGGAAAAGAGGCAGAACGTCCACAATGATGCACTTGGCCAAAAAGGGCGTATGCGTTTTTTCCTGAATATATTCAGGAAAAAACGCATACGCCCTTTTTGGCCAACCAAGCAAGCTTGCAAAGGAAATCTGCACTACAATGAAGTCTCACTTCCCCCCGGTCAAAAGGGCCATCTGAAAAAAGTGTAAAATCCAGAAAGACAGGACAGGCCATGGAGAACTGGGAGCCTTGTTATGCTGATGGGCGGGATGTAAATTGCCAACAGACACTCGGGAGAAGTGTATGGTGTTTCCTGAAACATCTAAAAAACAAAGCAACAGAGCCTAGGGCACTTCCACTTATGGTCCTATAGCTTAGGGAAATTAAAATCAAAAAGACACAGCCACCCCAAAGTTTGGGACGCCTCTGTTTACAAGAACCTCGTTTACAGTACAAGTTCAACATCGCAGAAAGTGAAAAATGGATAAAGAAGTTGTGGTATTTACTTACAAAGCAATATCACTCAGCAATGAAATCTATGTCATCAGGCCCTTAGCAGCACAATGAGTGGATTCAGGTATGATGATTCTAACTGAAATAAGTCACACAGAAAAAGAAACATCATAAGATATCAGTAATACACGGAATGTAAACTTGGCTACACAGGAACTGAATTACAGAACAGAACAGGGTCTCAAATTTAGAAAACCAACTTATGCTTGCTTAAGGGGAAAGGTGAGTTGGGGTGCTGCATAAAACCAGAGATTGAAATGAGCACAGATAAAGTTCCTTAAGCCAAATATGGAATAGACAAGAGCTACTCCTTGCTCAACGAAATGGACTCAACACCGCATATTAAACGCATAAGAATGTACCTGACTAGTCAGTATCTTAAAACCTATGGATTGCTATGTCTCCGAAAGAGAATCAAGCATGTGTACAGGGGCATAAACGCAGCAGTGATAGGATTGGAGAGGTTCGGTGAGCAAATGAAGACCCTTTGAAGTCATATTGCATGGTACCCATTCCACGGGTTTCAACTACCCAGGTTTAAGGTATTCTTCCTTCAGCTAAAACATGCATGTGGAACCTAGAGTATGATCAACCATGTGATCGGGAGACGTGTTCAAATATGTCTCAGTTTTCGTACCTGGTACTCGGGTGCAACATTCCAGACGCTTTACTAACACCCTCCCGACTTGGAGAGTCAGTCCCTTTAACCTCCTGTTTGGCCCAGTTTGCAATTTCTGCGGAAGATGAACAGGAATAGCGAGAACCAATGAGAGACTAGCTGGAGGTGTCTGGACGGGCAAATTTAACTCTCATTTCCCACCAGGAAGAGGAATTAACCAAAGGCTCAGCGTGCCGTGTCGGAACCAGATTAGGGCCTGAAGCCATCCTGCGGTGTTGCGGCCAGCTCAAAAGAAAGCGAGTTGAAGAAAGGAGCTCAGGGGCACTGTAATTCACAAACCTGCAGAGTTATAAATGACAGCTATCGTCCAAAAATATACTGAAGTAAGGCTGCCAAGAGGACTTGAAAGCGGGGCAGAATTGCAGGAAACCGATTTCAGGAGGTAGACTGGAATTGCATTGAAAGCATAGGAAAAGAGGCAGAACGTCCACAATGATGCACTTGGCCAAAAAGGGCGTATGCGTTTTTTCCTGAATATATTCAGGAAAAAACGCATACGCCCTTTTTGGCCAACCAAGCAAGCTTGCAAAGGAAATCTGCACTACAATGAAGTCTCACTTCCCCCCGGTCAAAAGGGCCATCTGAAAAAAGTGTAAAATCCAGAAAGACAGGACAGGCCATGGAGAACTGGGAGCCTTGTTATGCTGATGGGCGGGATGTAAATTGCCAACAGACACTCGGGAGAAGTGTATGGTGTTTCCTGAAACATCTAAAAAACAAAGCAACAGAGCCTAGGGCACTTCCACTTATGGTCCTATAGTTTAGGGAAATTAAAATCAAAAAGACACAGCCACCCCAAAGTTTGGGACGCCTCTGTTTACAAGAACCTCGTTTACAGTACAAGTTCAACATCGCAGAAAGTGAAAAATGGATAAAGAAGTTGTGGTATTTACTTACAAAGCAATATCACTCAGCAATGAAATCTATGTCATCAGGCCCTTAGCAGCACAATGAGTGGATTCAGGTATGATGATTCTAACTGAAATAAGTCACACAGAAAAAGAAACATCATAAGATATCAGTAATACACGGAATGTAAACTTGGCTACACAGGAACTGAATTACAGAACAGAACAGGGTCTCAAATTTAGAAAACCAACTTATGCTTGCTTAAGGGTAAAGGTGAGTTGGGGTGCTGCATAAAACCAGAGATTGAAATGAGCACAGATAAAGTTCCTTAAGCCAAATATGGAATAGACAAGAGCTACTCCTTGCTCAACGAAATGGACTCAACACCGCATATTAAATGCCTAAGAATGTACCTGACTAGTAAGTATCTTAAAACCTATGGATTGCTATGTCTCCGAAAGAGAATCAAGCATGTGTACAGGGGCATAAACGCAGCAGTGATAGGATTGGAGAGGTTCGGTGAGCAAATGAAGACCCTTTGAAGTCATATTGCATGGTACCCATTCCACGGGTTTCAACTACCCAGGTTTAAGGTATTCTTCCTTCAGCTAAAACATGCATGTGGAACCTAGAGTATGATCAACCATGTGATCGGGAGACGTGTTCAAATATGTCTCAGTTTTCGTACCTGGTACTCGGGTGCAACATTCCAGACGCTTTACTAACACCCTCCCGACTTGGAGAGTCAGTCCCTTTAACCTCCTGTTTGGCCCAGTTTGCAATTTCTGCGGAAGATGAACAGGAATAGCGAGAACCAATGAGAGACTAGCTGGAGGTGTCTGGACGGGCAAATTTAACTCTCATTTCCCACCAGGAAGAGGAATTAACCAAAGGCTCAGCGTGCCGTGCCGGAACCAGATTAGGGCCTGAAGCCATCCTGCGGTGTTGCGGCCAGCTCAAAAGAAAGCGAGTTGAAGAAAGGAGCTCAGGGGCACTGTAATTCACAAACCTGCAGAGTTATAAATGACAGCTATCGTCCAAAAATATACTGAAGTAAGGCTGCCAAGAGGACTTGAAAGCGGGGCAGAATTGCAGGAAACCGATTTCAGGAGGTAGACTGGAATTGCATTGAAAGCATAGGAAAAGAGGCAGAACGTCCACAATGATGCACTTGGCCAAAAAGGGCGTATGCGTTTTTTCCTGAATATATTCAGGAAAAAACGCATACGCCCTTTTTGGCCAACCAAGCAAGCTTGCAAAGGAAATCTGCACTACAATGAAGTCTCACTTCCCCCCGGTCAAAAGGGCCATCTGAAAAAAGTGTAAAATCCAGAAAGACAGGACAGGCCATGGAGAACTGGGAGCCTTGTTATGCTGATGGGCGGGATGTAAATTGCCAACAGACACTCGGGAGAAGTGTATGGTGTTTCCTGAAACATCTAAAAAACAAAGCAACAGAGCCTAGGGCACTTCCACTTATGGTCCTATAGCTTAGGGAAATTAAAATCAAAAAGACACAGCCACCCCAAAGTTTGGGACGCCTCTGTTTACAAGAACCTCGTTTACAGTACAAGTTCAACATCGCAGAAAGTGAAAAATGGATAAAGAAGTTGTGGTATTTACTTACAAAGCAATACCACTCAGCAATGAAATCTATGTCATCAGGCCCTTAGCAGCACAATGAGTGGATTCAGGTATGATGATTCTAACTGAAATAAGTCACACAGAAAAAGAAACATCATAAGATATCAGTAATACACGGAATGTAAACTTGGCTACACAGGAACTGAAATACAGAACAGAACAGGGTCTCAAATTTAGAAAACCAACTTATGCTTGCTTAAGGGTAAAGGTGAGTTGGGGTGCTGCATAAAACCAGAGATTGAAATGAGCACAGATAAAGTTCCTTAAGCCAAATATGGAATAGACAAGAGCTACTCCTTGCTCAACGAAATGGACTCAACACCGCATATTAAATGCCTAAGAATGTACCTGACTAGTAAGTATCTTAAAACCTATGGATTGCTATGTCTCCGAAAGAGAATCAAGCATGTGTACAGGGGCATAAACGCAGCAGTGATAGGATTGGAGAGGTTCGGTGAGCAAATGAAGACCCTTTGAAGTCATATTGCATGGTACCCATTCCACGGGTTTCAACTACCCAGGTTTAAGGTATTCTTCCTTCAGCTAAAACATGCATGTGGAACCCAGAGTATGATCCACCATGTGAACGGGAGACATGTTCAAATATGTCTCAGTTTTCCTCCCCTGGTACTCGGGTGCAACATTCCAGACGCTTTACTAACACTCTCCCCACTTGGAGAGTCAGCGCCTTTAACCTCCTGTTTGGCCCAGTTTGCAATTTCTGCGGAAGATGAACAGAAATAGGGAGAACCAATGAGAGACTAGCTGGAGGTGTCTGGACGGGCAAATTTAACTCTCATTTCCCACCAGGAAGAGGAAATAACCAAAGGTTCAGCATGCCGTGCCGGAACCAGATTAGGGCCTGAAGCCATCCTGCGGTGTTGCGGCCAGGTCACAAGAAAGCGAGTTGAAGAAAGGAGCTCAGGGGCACTGTAATTCACAAACCTGCAGAGTTATAAATGACAGCTATCGTCCAAAAATATACTGAAGTAAGGCTGCCAAGAGGACTTGAAAGCGGGGCAGAATTGCAGGAAACTGATTTCAGGAGGTAGACTGGAATTGCACTGAAAGCATAGGAAAAGAGGCAGAACGTCCACAATGATGCACTTGGCCAAAAAGGGCATATGCGTTTTTTCCTGAATATATTCAGGAAATTAAAATTTAAATCAAAAAGACACAGCCACCCCAAAGTTTGGAAAGCCTCTGTTTACAAGAACCTCGTTTACAGTACAAGTTCAACATCGCAGAAAGTGAAAAATGGATAAAGAAGTTGTGGTATTTACTTACAAAGCAATATCACTCAGCAATGAAATCTATGTCATCAGGCCATAAGCAGCACAATGAGTGGATTCAGGTATGATGATTCTAACTGAAATAAGTCACACAGAAAAAGAAACATCATAAGATATCAGTAATACACGGAATGTAAACTTGGCTACACAGGAACTGAATTACAGAACAGAACAGGGTCTCAAATTTAGAAAACCAACTTATGCTTGCTTAAGGGGAAAGGTGAGTTGGGGTGCTGCATAAAACCAGAGATTGAAATGAGCACAGATAAAGTTCCTTAAGCCAAATATGGAATAGACAAGAGCTACTCCTTGCTCAACGAAATGGACTCAACACCGCATATTAAACGCCTAAGAATGTACCTGACTAGTAAGTATCTTAAAACCTATGGATTGCTATGTCTCCGAAAGACAATCAAGCATGTGTACAGGGGCATAAACGCAGCAGTGATAGGATTGGAGAGGTTCGGTGAGCAAACAAAGACCCTTAGAAGTCATATTGCATGGTACCCATTCCACGGGTTTCAACTACCCAGGTTTAAGGTATTCTTCCTTCAGCTAAAACATGCATGTGGAACCTAGAGTATGCTCAACCATGTGATCGGGAGACGTGTTCAAGTATGTCTCAGTTTTCGTACCCTGGTACTCGGGTGCAACATTCCAGACGCTTTACTAACACTCTCCCGACTTGGAGAGTCAGTCCCTTTAACCTCCTGTTTGGCCCAGTTTGCAATTTCTGCGGAAGATGAACAGGAATAGCGAGAACCAATGAGAGACTAGCTGGAGGTGTCTGGACGGGCAAATTTAACTCTCATTTCCCACCAGGAAGAGGAATTAACCAAAGGCTCAGCGTGCCGTGCCGGAACCAGATTAGGGCCTGAAGCCATCCTGCGGTGTTGCGGCCAGGTCACAAGAAAGCGAGTTGAAGAAAGGAGCTCAGGGGCACTGTAATTCACAAACCTGCAGAGTTATAAATGACAGCTATCGTCCAAAAATATACTGAAGTAAGGCTGCCAAGAGGACTTGAAAGCGGGGCAGAATTGCAGAAAACCGATTTCAGGAGGTAGACTGGAATTGCATTGAAAGCATAGGAAAAGAGGCAGAACGTCCACAATGATGCACTTGGCCAAAAAGGGCGTATGCGTTTTTTCCTGAATATATTCAGGAAAAAACGCATACGCCCTTTTTGGCCAACCAAGCAAGCTTGCAAAGGAAATCTGCACTACAATGAAGTCTCACTTCCCCCCGGTCAAAAGGGCGATCTGAAAAAAGTGTAAAATCCAGAAAGGCAGGACAGGCCATGGAGAACTGGGAGCCTTGTTATGCTGACGGGCGGGATGTAAATTGCCAACAGACACTCGGGAGAAGTGTATGGTGTTTCCTGAAACATCTAAAAAACAAAGCAACAGAGCCTAGGGCACTTCCACTTATGGTCCTATAGCTTAGGGAAATTAAAATCAAAAAGACACAGCCACCCCAAAGTTTGGGACGCCTCTGTTTACAAGAACCTCGTTTACAGTACAAGTTCAACATCGCAGAAAGTGAAAAATGGATAAAGAAGTTGTGGTATTTACTTACAAAGCAATATCACTCAGCAATGAAATCTATGTCATCAGGCCCTTAGCAGCACAATGAGTGGATTCAGGTATGATGATTCTAACTGAAATAAGTCACACAGAAAAAGAAACATCATAAGATATCAGTAATACACGGAATGTAAACTTGGCTACACAGGAACTGAATTACAGAACAGAACAGGGTCTCAAATTTAGAAAACCAACTTATGCTTGCTTAAGGGGAAAGGTGAGTTGGGGTGCTGCATAAAACCAGAGATTGAAATGAGCACAGATAAAGTTCCTTAAGCCAAATATGGAATAGACAAGAGCTACTCCTTGCTCAACGAAATGGACTCAACACCCCATATTAAGCGCCTAAGAATGTACCTGACTAGTAAGTATCTTAAAACCTATGGATTGCTATATCTCCAAAAGAGAATCAAGCGTGTGTCCAGGGGCATAAATGCAGCAGTGATAGGATTGGAGAGGTTCGGTGAGCAAACAAAGACCCTTTGAAGTCATATTGCATGGTACCCATTCCACGGGTCTCAACTCTCCAGGTTTCAGGGATTCTTCCTTCAGCTAAAACATGCATGTGGAACTTAGAGTATGATCAGCCATGTGATCGGGAAACGTGTTCAAATATGTCTCAGTTCTCGTACCCTGGTACTCGGGTGCAACATTCCAGACGCTTTACTAACACCCTCCCGACTTGGAGAGTCAGTCCCTTTAACCTCCTGTTTGGCCCAGTTTGCAATTTCTGCGGAAGATGAACAGGAATAGCGAGAACCAATGAGAGACTAGCTGGAGGTGTCTGGACGGGCAAATTTAACTCTCATTTCCCACCAGGAAGAGGAATTAACCAAAGGCTCAGCGTGCCGTGCCGGAACCAGATTAGGGCCTGAAGCCATCCTGCGGTGTTGCGGCCAGGTCACAAGAAAGCGAGTTGAAGAAAGGAGCTCAGGGGCACTGTAATTCACAAACCTGCAGAGTTATAAATGACAGCTATCGTCCAAAAATATACTGAAGTAAGGCTGCCAAGAGGACTTGAAAGCGGGGCAGAATTGCAGGAAACCGATTTCAGGAGGTAGACTGGAATTGCATTGAAAGCATAGGAAAAGAGGCAGAACGTCCACAATGATGCACTTGGCCAAAAAGGGCGTATGCGTTTTTTCCTGAATATATTCAGGGAAAAACGCATACGCCCTTTTTGGCCAACCAAGCAAGCTTGCAAAGGAAATCTGCACTACAATGAAGTCTCACTTCCCCCCGGTCAAAAGGGCCATCTGAAAAAAGTGTAAAATCCAGAAAGGCAGGACAGGCCATGGAGAACTGGGAGCCTTGTTATGCTGATGGGCGGGATGTAAATTGCCAACAGACACTCGGGAGAAGTGTATGGTGTTTCCTGAAACATCTAAAAAACAAAGCAACAGAGCCTAGGGCACTTCCACTTATGGTCCTATAGCTTAGGGAAATTAAAATCAAAAAGACACAGCCACCCCAAAGTTTGGGACGCCTCTGTTTACAAGAACCTCGTTTACCGTACAAGTTCAATATCATAGAAAGTGAAAAATGGATAAAGAAGTTGTGGTATTTACTTACAAAGCAATAACACTCAGCAATGAAATCTATGTCATCAGGCCCTTAGCAGCACAATGAGTGGATTCAGGTATGATGATTCTAACTGAAATAAGTCACACAGAAAAAGAAACATCATAAGATATCAGTAATACACGGAATGTAAACTTGGCTACACAGGAACTGAATTACAGAACAGAACAGGGTCTCAAATTTAGAAAACCAACTTATGCTTGCTTAAGGGTAAAGGTGAGTTGGGGTGCTGCATAAAACCAGAGATTGAAATGAGCACAGATAAAGTTCCTTAAGCCAAATATGGAATAGACAAGAGCTACTCCTTGCTCAACGAAATGGACTCAACACCGCATATTAAAAGCCTAAGAATGTACCTGACTAGTAAGTATCTTAAAACCTATGGATTGCTATGTCTCCGAAAGAGAATCAAGCATGTGTACAGGGGCATAAACGCAGCAGTGATAGGATTGGAGAGGTTCGGTGAGCAAATGAAGACCCTTTGAAGTCATATTGCATGGTACCCATTCCACGGGTTTCAACTACCCAGGTTTAAGGTATTCTTCCTTAAGCTAAAACATGCATGTGGAACCTAGAGTATGATCCACCATGTGATCGGGAGACGTGTTCAAATATGTCTCAGTTTTCGTACCCTGGTACTCGGGTGCAACATTCCAGACGCTTTACTAACACTCTCCCGACTTGGAGAGTCAGTCCCTTTAACCTCCTGTTTGGCCCAGTTTGCAATTTCTGCGGAAGATGAACAGGAATAGCGAGAACCAATGAGAGACTAGCTGGAGGTGTCTGGACGGGCAAATTTAACTCTCATTTCCCACCAGGAAGAGGAATTAACCAAAGGCTCAGCGTGCCGTGCCGGAACCAGATTAGGGCCTGAAGCCATCCTGCGGTGTTGCGGCCAGGTCACAAGAAAGCGAGTTGAAGAAAGGAGCTCAGGGGCACTGTCATTCACAAACCTGCAGCCTTATAAATGACAGCTATCGTCCAAAAATATACTGAAGTAAGGCTGCCAAGAGGACTTGAAAGCGGGGCAGAATTGCAGGAAACCGATTTCAGGAGGTAGACTGGAATTGCATTGAAAGCATAGGAAAAGAGGCAGAACGTCCACAATGATGCACTTGGCCAAAAAGGGCGTATGCGTTTTTTCCTGAATATATTCAGGAAAAAACGCATACGCCCTTTTTGGCCAACCAAGCAAGCTTGCAAAGGAAATCTGCACTACAATGAAGTCTCACTTCCCCCCGGTCAAAAGGGCCATCTGAAAAAAGTGTAAAATCCAGAAAGGCAGGACAGGCCATGGAGAACTGGGAGCCTTGTTATGCTGATGGGCGGGATGTAAATTGCCAACAGACACTCGGGAGAAGTGTATGGTGTTTCCTGAAACATCTAAAAAACAAAGCAACAGAGCCTAGGGCACTTCCACTTATGGTCCTATAGCTTAGGGAAATTAAAATCAAAAAGACACAGCCACCCCAAAGTTTGGGACGCCTCTGTTTACAAGAACCTCGTTTACCGTACAAGTTCAATATCACAGAAAGTGAAAAATGGATAAAGAAGTTGTGGTATTTACTTACAAAGCAATAACACTCAGCAATGAAATCTATGTCATCAGGCCCTTAGCAGCACAATGAGTGGATTCAGGTATGATGATTCTAACTGAAATAAGTCACACAGAAAAAGAAACATCATAAGATATCAGTAATACACGGAATGTAAACTTGGCTACACAGGAACTGAATTACAGAACAGAACAGGGTCTCAAATTTAGAAAACCAACTTATGCTTGCTTAAGGGGAAAGGTGAGTTGGGGTGCTGCATAAAACCAGAGATTGAAATGAGCACAGATAAAGTTCCTTAAGCCAAATATGGAATAGACAAGAGCTACTCCTTGCTCAACGAAATGGACTCAACACCGCATATTAAGCGCCTAAGAATGTACCTGACTAGTAAGTATCTTAAAACCTATGGATTGCTATGTCTCCGAAAGAGAATCAAGCATGTGTACAGGGGCATAAACGCAGCAGTGATAGGATTGGAGAGGTTCGGTGAGCAAATGAAGACCCTTTGAAGTCATATTGCATGGTACCCATTCCACGGGTTTCAACTACCCAGGTTTAAGGTATTCTTCCTTCAGCTAAAACATGCATGTGGAACCTAGAGTATGATCCACCATGTGATCGGGAGACCTGTTCAAATATGTCTCAATTTTCGTACCCTGGTACTCGGGTGCAACATTCCAGACGCTTTACTAACACTCTCCCGACTTGGAGAGTCAGTCCCTTTAACCTCCTGTTTGGCCCAGTTTGCAATTTCTGCGGAAGATGAACAGGAATAGCGAGAACCATTGAGAGACTAGCTGGAGGTGTCTGGACGGGCAAATTTAACTCTCATTTCCCACCAGGAAGAGGAATTAACCAAAGGCTCAGCGTGCCGTGCCGGAACCAGATTAGGGCCTGAAGCCATCCTGCGGTGTTGCGGCCAGGTCACAAGAAAGCGAGTTGAAGAAAGGAGCTCAGGGGCACTGTCATTCACAAACCTGCAGACTTATAAATGACAGCTATCGTCCAAAAATATACTGAAGTAAGGCTGCCAAGAGGACTTGAAAGCGGGGCAGAATTGCAGGAAACCGATTTCAGGAGGTAGACTGGAATTGCATTGAAAGCATAGGAAAAGAGGCAGAACGTCCACAATGATGCACTTGGCCAAAAAGGGCGTATGCGTTTTTTCCTGAATATATTCAGGAAAAAACGCATACGCCCTTTTTGGCCAACCAAGCAAGCTTGCAAAGGAAATCTGCACTACAATGAAGTCTCACTTCCCCCCGGTCAAAAGGGCCATCTGAAAAAAGTGTAAAATCCAGAAAGGCAGGACAGGCCATGGAGAACTGGGAGCCTTGTTATGCTGATGGGCGGGATGTAAATTGCCAACAGACACTCGGGAGAAGTGTATGGTGTTTCCTGAAACATCTAAAAAACAAAGCAACAGAGCCTAGGGCACTTCCACTTATGGTCCTATAGCTTAGGGAAATTAAAATCAAAAAGACACAGCCACCCCAAAGTTTGGGACGCCTCTGTTTACAAGAACCTCGTTTACCGTACAAGTTCAATATCACAGAAAGTGAAAAATGGATAAAGAAGTTGTGGTATTTACTTACAAAGCAATAACACTCAGCAATGAAATCTATGTCATCAGGCCCTTAGCAGCACAATGAGTGGATTCAGGTATGATGATTCTAACTGAAATAAGTCACACAGAAAAAGAAACATCATAAGATATCAGTAATACACGGAATGTAAACTTGGCTACACAGGAACTGAATTACAGAAGAGAACAGGGTCTCAAATTTAGAAAACCAACTTATGCTTGCTTAAGTGTAAAGGTGAGTTGGGGTGCTGCATAAAACCAGAGATTGAAATGAGCACAGATAAAGTTCCTTAAGCCAAATATGGAATAGACAAGAGCTACTCCTTGCTCAACGAAATGGACTCAACACCACATATTAAGCGCCTAAGAATGTACCTGACTAGTAAGTATCTTAAAACCTATGGATTGCTATGTCTCCGAAAGAGAATCAAGCATGTGTACAGGGGCATAAACGCAGCAGTGATAGGATTGGAGAGGTTCGGTGAGCAAATGAAGATCCTCTGAAGTCATATTGCATGGTACCCATTCCACGGGTTTCAACTACCCAGGTTTAAGGTATTCTTCCTTCAGCTAAAACATGCATGTGGAACCTAGAATATGATCAACCATGTGATCGGGAAACGTGTTCAAATATGTCTCTGTTTTCGTACCCTGGTACTCGGGTGCAACATTCCAGACGCTTTACTAACACCCTCCCGACTTGGAGAGTCAGTCCCTTTAACCTCCTGTTTGGCCCAGTTTGCAATTTCTGCGGAAGATGAACAGGAATAGGGAGAACCAATGAGAGACTAGCTGGAGGTGTCTGGACGGGCAAATTTAACTCTCATTTCCCACCAGGAAGAGGAATTAACCAAAGGCTCAGCGTGCCCTGCCGGAACCAGATTAGGGCCTGAAGACATCCTGCGGTGTTGCGGCCAGCTCAAAAGAAAGCGAGTTGAAGAAAGGAGCTCAGGGGCACTGTAATTCACAAACCTGCAGAGTTATAAATGACAGCTATCGTCCAAAAATATACTGAAGTAAGGCTGCCAAGAGGACTTGAAAGCGGGGCAGAATTGCAGGAAACCGATTTCAGGAGGTAGACTGGAATTGCATTGAAAGCATAGGAAAAGAGGCAGAACGTCCACAATGATGCACTTGGCCAAAAAGGGCGTATGCGTTTTTTCCTGAATATATTCAGGAAAAAATGCATACGCCCTTTTTGGCCAACCAAGCAAGCTTGCAAAGGAAATCTGCACTACAATGAAGTCTCACTTCCCCCCGGTCAAAAGGGCCATCTGAAAAAAGTGTAAAATCCAGAAAGGCAGGACAGGCCATGGAGAACTGGGAGCCTTGTTATGCTGATGGGCGGGATGTAAATTGCCAACAGACACTCGGGAGAAGTGTATGGTGTTTCCTGAAACATCTAAAAAACAAAGCAACAGAGCCTAGGGCACTTCCACTTATGGTCCTATAGCTTAGGGAAATTAAAATCAAAAAGACACAGACACCCCAAAGTTTGGAATGCCTCTGTTTACAAGAACCTCGTTTACAGTACAAGTTCAACATCCCAGAAAGTGAAAAATGGATAAAGAAGTTGTGGTATTTACTTACAAAGCAATATCACTCAGCCATGAAATCTATGTCATCAGGCCCTTAGCAGCACAATGAGTGGATTCAGGTATGATGATTCTAACTGAAATAAGTCACACAGAAAAAGAAACATCATAAGATATCAGTAATACACGGAATGTAAACTTGGCTCCACAGGAACTGAATTACAGAACAGAACAGGGTCTCAAATTTAGAAAACCAACTTATGCTTGCTTAAGGGTAAAGGTGAGTTGGGGTGCTGCATAAAACCAGAGATTGAAATGAGCACAGATAAAGTTCCTTAAGCAAAATATGGAATAGACAAGAGCTACTCCTTGCTCAATGAAATGGACTCAACACCACATATTAAGCGCCTAAGAATGTACCTGACTAGTAAGTATCTTAAAACCTATGGATTGCTATGTCTCCGAAAGAGAATCAAGCATGTGTACAGGGGCATAAACGCAGCAGTGATAGGATTGGAGAGGTTCGGTGAGCAAATGAAGACCCTTTGAAGTCATATTGCATGGTACCCATTCCACGGGTCTCAACTCTCCAGGTTAAAGGTATTCTTCCTTCAGCTAAAACATGCATGTGGAACCCAGAGTATGATCCACCATGTGAACGGGAGACATGATCAAATATGTCTCAGTTTTCCTCCCCTGGTACTCGGGTGCAACATTCCAGACGCTTTACTAACACTCTCCCGACTTGGAGAGTCAGTGCCTTTAACCTCCTGTTTGGCCCATTTTCCAATTTCTGCGGAAGATGAACAGAAATAGGGAGAACCAATGAGAGACTAGCTGGAGGTGTCTGGACGGGCAAATTTAACTCTCATTTCCCACCAGGAAGAGGAAATAACCAAAGGTTCAGCATGCCGTGCCGGAACCAGATTAGGGCCTGAAGCCATCCTGCGGTGTTGCGGCCAGCTCAAAAGAAAGCGAGTTGAAGAAAGGAGCTCAGGGGCACTGTAATTCACAAACCTGCAGAGTTATAAATGACAGCTATCGTCCAAAAATATACTGAAGTAAGGCTGCCAAGAGGACTTGAAAGCGGGGCAGAATTGCAGGAAACCGATTTCAGGAGGTAGACTGGAATTGCATTGAAAGCATAGGAAAAGAGGCAGAACGTCCACAATGATGCACTTGGCCAAAAAGGGCGTATGCGTTTTTTCCTGAATATATTCAGGAAAAAACGCATACGCCCTTTTTGGCCAACCAAGCAAGCTTGCAAAGGAAATCTGCACTACAATGAAGTCTCACTTCCCCCCGGTCAAAAGGGCCATCTGAAAAAAGTGTAAAATCCAGAAAGACAGGACAGGCCATGGAGAACTGGGAGCCTTGTTATGCTGATGGGCGGGATGTAAATTGCCAACAGCCACTCCGGAGAAGTGTATGGTGTTTCCTGAAACATCTAAAAAACAAAGCAACAGAGCCTAGGGCACTTCCACTTATGGTCCTATAGCTTAGGGAAATTAAAATCAAAAAGACACAGCCACCCCAAAGTTTGGAACGCCTCTGTTTACAAGAACCTCGTTTACAGTACAAGTTCAACATCGCAGAAAGTGAAAAATGGATAAAGAAGTTGTGGTATTTACTTACAAAGCAATATCACTCAGCAATGAAATCTATGTCATCAGGCCCTTAGCAGCACAATGAGTGGATTCAGGTATGATGATTCTAACTGAAATAAGTCACACAGAAAAAGAAACATCATAAGATATCAGTAATACACGGAATGTAAACTTGGCTACACAGGAACTGAATTACAGAACAGAACAGGGTCTCAAATTTAGAAAACCAACTTATGCTTGCTTAAGGGTAAAGGTGAGTTGGGGTGCTGCATAAAACCAGAGATTGAAATGAGCACAGATAAAGTTCCTTAAGCCAAATATGGAATAGACAAGAGCTACTCCTTGCTCAACGAAATGGACTCAACACCCCATATTAAGAACCTAAGAATGTACATGACTAGTAAGTATCTTAAAACCTATGGATTGCTATATCTCCAAAAGAGAATCAAGCGTGTGTCCAGGGGCATAAATGCAGCAGTGATAGGATTGGAGAGGTTCGGTGAGCAAACAAAGACCCTTTGAAGTAATATTGCATGGTACCCATTCTATGGGTCTCAACTCTCCAGGTTTCAGGGATTCTTCCTTCAGCTAAAACATGCATGTAGAACCTAGAGTATGATCAGCCATGTGATCGGGAAACGTGTTCAAATATGTCTCAGTTTTCGTACCCTGGTACTCGGGTGCAACATTCCAGACGCTTTACTAACACCCTCCCGACTTGGAGAGTCAGTCCCTTTAACCTCCTGTTTGGCCCAGTTTGCAATTTCTGCGGAAGATGAACAGGAATAGCGAGAACCAATGAGAGACTAGCTGGAGGTGTCTGGACGGGCAAATTTAACTCTCATTTCCCACCAGGAAGAGGAATTAACCAAAGGCTCAGCGTGCCGTGCCGGAACCAGATTAGGGCCTGAAGCCATCCTGCAGTGTTGCGGCCAGGTCACAAGAAAGCGAGTTGAAGAAAGGAGCTCAGGGGCACTGTAATTCACAAACCTGCAGAGTTATAAATGACAGCTATCGTCCAAAAATATACTGAAGTAAGGCTGCCAAGAGGACTTGAAAGCGGGGCAGAATTGCAGGAAACCGATTTCAGGAGGTAGACTGGAATTGCATTGAAAGCATAGGAAAAGAGGCAGAACGTCCACAATGATGCACTTGGCCAAAAAGGGCGTATGCGTTTTTTCCTGAATATATTCAGGAAAAAACGCATACGCCCTTTTTGGCCAACCAAGCAAGCTTGCAAAGGAAATCTGCATTACAATGAAGTCTCACTTCCCCCCGGTCAAAAGGGCCATCTGAAAAAAGTGTAAAATCCAGAAAGGCAGGACAGGCCATGGAGAACTGGGAGCCTTGTTATGCTGATGGGCGGGATGTAAATTGCCAACAGACACTCGGGAGAAGTGTATGGTGTTTCCTGAAACATCTAAAAAACAAAGCAACAGAGCCTAGGGCACTTCCACTTATGGTCCTATAGCTTTGGGAAATTAAAATCAAAAAGACACAGCCACCCCAAAGTTTGGGACGCCTCTGTTTACAAGAACCTCGTTTACCGTACAAGTTCAATATCACAGAAAGTGAAAAATGGATAAAGAAGTTGTGGTATTTACTTACAAAGCAATATCACTCAGCAATGAAATCTATGTCATCAGGCCCTTAGCAGCACAATGAGTGGATTCAGGTATGACGATTCTAACTGAAATAAGTCACACAGAAAAAGAAACATCATAATAGATCAGTAATACACGGAATGTAAACTTGGCTACACAGGAACTGAATTACAGAACAGAACAGGGTCTCAAATTTAGAAAACCAACTTATGCTTGCTTAAGTGTAAAGGTGAGTTGGGGTGCTGCATAAAACCAGAGATTGAAATGAGCACAGATAAAGTTCCTTAAGCCAAATATGGAATAGACAAGAGCTACTCCTTGCTCAACGAAATGGACTCAACACCGCATATTAAACGCCTAAGAATGTACCTGACTAGTAAGTATCTTAAAACCTATGGATTGCTATGTCTCCAAAAGTGAATCAAGCGTGTGTACAGGGGCATAAACGCAGCAGTGATAGGATTGGAGAGGTTCGGTGAGCAAATGAAGACCCTTTGAAGTCATATTGCATGGTACCCATTCCACGGGTTTCAACTACCCAGGTTTAAGGTATTCTTCCTTCAGCTAAAACATGCATGTGGAACCTAGAGTATGATCAACCATGTGATCGGGAGACGTGTTCAAATATGTCTCAGTTTTCGTACCCTGGTACTCGGGTGCAACATTCCAGACGCTTTACTAACACCCTCCCGACTTGGAGAGTCAGTCCCTTTAACCTCCTGTTTGGCCCAGTTTGCAATTTCTGCGGAAGATGAACAGGAATAGCGAGAACCAATGAGAGACTAGCTGGAGGTGTCTGGACGGGCAAATTTAACTCTCATTTCCCACCAGGAAGAGGAATTAACCAAAGGCTCAGCGTGCCGTGCCGGAACCAGATTAGGGCCTGAAGCCATCCTGCGGTGTTGCGGCCAGCTCAAAAGAAAGCGAGTTGAAGAAAGGAGCTCAGGGGCACTGTAATTCACAAACCTGCAGAGTTATAAATGACAGCTATCGTCCAAAAATATACTGAAGTAAGGCTGCCAAGAGGACTTGAAAGCGGGGCAGAATTGCAGGAAACCGATTTCAGGAGGTAGACTGGAATTGCATTGAAAGCATAGGAAAAGAGGCAGAACGTCCACAATGATGCACTTGGCCAAAAAGGGCGTATGCGTTTTTTCCTGAATATATTCAGGAAAAAACGCATACGCCCTTTTTGGCCAACCAAGCAAGCTTGCAAAGGAAATCTGCACTACAATGAAGTCTCACTTCCCCCCGGTCAAAAGGGCCATCTGAAAAAAGTGTAAAATCCAGAAAGGCAGGACAGGCCATGGAGAACTGGGAGCCTTGTTATGCTGATGGACGGGATATAAATTGCCAACAGCCACTCGGGAGAAGTGTATGGTGTTTCCTGAAACATCTAAAAAACAAAGCAACAGAGCCTAGGGCACTTCCACTTATGGTCCTATAGCTTAGGGAAATTAAAATCAAAAAGACACAGCCACCCCACTGTTTGGGACAGCTCTGTTTACAAGAACCTCGTTTACGGTACAAGTTCAATATCGCAGAAAGTGAAAAATGGATAAAGAAGTTGTGGTACTTATGTACAATGCAAAATCACTCAGCCATGAAATCTATGTCATCAGGCCCATAGCAGCATAATGAGTGGATTCAGGTATGATGATTCTAACTGAAATATGTCACACAGAAAAAGAAACATCATAAGGTATCACTAATACACGGAATGTGAACTTGGCTACACATGAAGTGAATTACAAAACAGAACAGGGTCTCAAGTTTAGAAAACCAACTTATTCTTCCTTAAGGGGGAAAGTGAGTTGGGGTGCTGCATAAAACCAGAGTTTGAAATTAGCACAGATACCATTCAATAAGCCAAATATGTAATAGACAAGACCTACCCCTTGCTCAACAAAATGGACTCAACAATGAGGTATCACCTCACACCTGATAGAATGGGCATCATGAGAAAATCTACAAACAAAAATGCTGGAAAGGGTGTGGAGAAAAGGAACCCTCTTCCACTATTGTTGGGAATATAAATTGATACAGTCACTATGGAGAACAATATGGAGTTTCTTAAGAAACTAACAATAGAATTACCATATGATACAGCAATCCCAGTACTGGACATATACCCAGACAAAACCATAAATCAAAACGAGACATTCACCGCAATGTTCATTGCATCACTATTTACAATATCGAGGTAATGGAAGCAACCTAAATGCCCACAGACAGACGAATGCATAAAGCTGTGGTACATATATAAAATGGAATATTACTAAGCCATGAAAAGGAATGAAATTGGGTCATTTGTAGAGACGTCGATGGATCTAGAGACTGTCATACAGAGTGAAGTAAGTCAGAAAGAGAAAAACAAATCTTGTATATTCATGCATATATGTGGAACCTAGAAAAACTGTACAGATTAACCATTTTGCAAGGCATAAATAGAGCAACAGATGTAGACAACAAATGTATGGACAACAAGGGGGGAAAGCTGTTGGGGGGGTGGTGGTGGGAGGAGTTGAGAGACTGGGATTGGCATGTATACATTTATATGTATAAAATAGATAACCAATAAGAACCTGCTGTATAAAAATATAAAATAAAATTCAAAATTAAAAAGAAATAAAATTTAAAAAATAAAACAGAAAAAACAATTATTCCCTTCACATACATGTATTTGTATGAATAAATTATTTCCATGCTTATATCTGTAAATACAAAAAAGAGGAATAAAATCTACCTTGAACCAAAAACGAAAAAGAGAAAAAAAAACACAGAACCCACCAGTTCCACAGAGGAAAACCGTATCAGGGCACTTGCTCCAGTTGTAAACAATTCTGAAGTTGGCCAGTGGTGGGGAATCGTCTCCCATTCAGCCAGCAGCCCCCACGCAACAAGCGTCCTCATTGCAAAGCTGGGGCACCGTGCCGAGGCATCTGTGAGTAAACGGGAGGTGAGCCCCAGGCCAGTTGCTGCTGAACTATTCCCACCCGTCCCAGGTAAAACACCTGAATATATACAAGGACTTGAAAGCCTAGAGGAAGGGCCATAGAGCCACACGAGTGACAGCATGCCGGCCGACTTGGTGCCTGCAGGCCAGCCAGGATGGTCCTGGCCCTGGGTGCTCTTCTGGAAGATTTCCATTTCCCTGACTGAGATACCCGTCCTGTCCCTGCCCCCACTGCTTTTTTCCTTCCTCACCTCTGCCCAGGGAGAAATTCCAGCAGCAGGTATGGGTGACACATCCTCTTCTTTAGCAGGTGGCAGCCTGGCAACTGCTGCAGAAAGTCCAGCAGAGCCCCACTCACACTGGGCCACCCACAAAGCCGTGGCCTCTCACTCCCTCCCACCAGCCCAGCCCCGAGACTGCTGACAGGGCAGAGAAAATGGCGTCAGGCACGGCTGCAGGGGCTCTTGCTGCCTGGAGTGGTATTTATATTGATCTCAACCCAGGCACACCTGGGGAGGGCTGGCCCGCACGGTAAGGCTGCCCAGGTCAGCCAATCATCACCCCTCAGGGGCTCACAGTTGCAGAAAATGGAACTTGCTGAACCGGCCAGGTCCAAGGAACAGGTGTGGGCTCCTGAGAGTCAGGATAGACAAGGGGCTGCAGCTTTGGCTTGTTTTCTAATCATTTTATCTGGCCCATGAGTGGGAGACAACTTCAAGAAAACCCTCTCCTTATGAGAGGAACCCAGGAGTCAGGGAGAGGAGGGGTGGGTGGTGGTTGGAGACAGAGGCCTGGTGCCCCGGGTGCAGTGGAAGTCTCTGGAAGACCAGGTGGAGGGAGGCCGCACAGAGTGACGCCCAGGGTCACAGACCTGTCGCAGCTGCTGTTTGTTAGTTCAAGTCCTGCTCTGAGGTGCTCTGTGCCAGCTCTGAGCGACAGGTGAGCTGGGGGTGCTCTGCAATGAGGGCTATGTGCACGGTTCCTGTGTGCCCAGCCCTGCCATGGTACCTGCAAGGGTAGCTCTGTATCCTGGGAAGGGCCTGACCACGAGAGCCCCGTGGGCTGGGGTGGGGGTGGGGTACCTGCCCAGGTGAGCTCCATATTCTGGGATTGGTCTGACCACGAGAGCCCCATGGGCTGCTGGGGACCTGGTAAAGGATGTCAGGACAGTCAGTGAAGCCACCGAGGATATACCTCCAGTTGCTCCTAATTCCTACACCCTGCTGGTCATTCTACCAACCACCAGGACATGGTATTCTGTATTAGTCTTCAATGATGCCTTCTTTTGTATTCCATTAGTCCCAGAGTCACAAGAAATTTTGGCTTGTGAGTGGCAGGACTCAACATACAACTAAAACAATACTTCCGGGCCATCTTGCCCCAAGGGTGCAAAAATTCCCACACCATCTTTGGGGAAAGCTTAGCTAAAGACCTAAAAGTTCTACCTCTGGAAAAGGAAACCCTCCTTCAGTACGCAGATGACATTCTGATCGCCAGCCCTACTAAGGAGGCCTCTGAACTACCAAGCCAATAAAGGATAGAAGTTGTCCAAGAAAAAGCTCAAATATCACAGACTGCGGTGACCTGCCTGGGCTTCATTCTCACAGAAGGTCGGAGAAGCCCATCCCAGGAAAGGGAAGAAACCATTTGCAGCCTTACCCCTTTCTAAAACTAGAAGACAGCTTAGGGGTTCCTGGGGAGGCCAGGGTTTGCTGCTTCTGGATCCCTAACTACAGTCTACTAGCTGGGCCTCTATATGAAACACTGAAAGGAAAAGATGATGATCCTTTTGAATAGAATCCAGAAGTGGCCTTTCAAGAATGGAAAGAGCAGTCAATTCAGACCCTTGCCCTGGAACTCCCTAATTTAGCTAAACCCTTTGACCTTTACATTCCCGGTGAAAGGTGAATCGCCATTGGAGAATTAGTGCAAAAACTGGGACCACTTGAAATGGAACAATGCAAGAATGCCATCCAGGTAGGATAAACTACGGTCACCAAGGGGCTTGGCCCACTGCCGCATCTGGCCAAGATACTGGCGGTATCTAAAAACCTGGAAATCAGCAGCCCAAAAGGCCACCTCCTTCCTAAGGGAAAAGGACCCCACGTGGTGATCCTAACCACCAACGATGCCCTGAAGTTGCAGGGTTCGCTCCGTGGGCACACCGACCTCGAGTGAGGAGGCCCTCCAACTCCAACATCCAGAGAGATAACCGGGGGCAACAGGGCACCATGACGACTCGTGTGAACATCACTTGACCTGGAGTTTCTCTCATAAAACAATAAGAGTGTGTCCCAAAAGAGTAGACTACTGCTTGCAGGACTTACTGCACCCAGAGGGGAGCTAATAATCTTGGCGGGGGAACCGTATATCACACTGTCACCATAGAAAAGCCTACAGACACCGTGATGATGGTGGCCAATAAGACCGGCTGGACTCCTGTTTACTTCAAAAGGCTGTTGACTCAGTGGTCATCATGGTCCTTGATCACCACTGACCCTGGACTGTCTGGGAGTTGAGCGGGCAGGGCTCTGACACCTGGTGCTGTTTGTACGTTAATTCAGGGGCCTAATTGAAGAAAGCGCAGACTACTGGTCAGAGCATCTAGGCTGGCAGAAACGGTCAGCCTAAGGTGGCCGAACAAATGTGGGGCGGGGTGAAACCGGCCCCCACAGCGTCTCTGCACATCTCTTTCCTGGACCCTTAAAGGTCATTAGAATCTATAACACTTCCAATGCTGGTGCTCAGGTGGACGAGCAGGGAGGCAGGGGGCCTGGGGACAATCAACGTCACCTGGAGGCTGCTGGGGAGAAGTTCTGACCCTCGCCCCCGGGTATTAGGGCTCCCAACTCAGCACTCAGCAGTTACAGAAGAAGTGTCTGCACCCTCAGCACTCCAAGAATGAGGAACGGGACAAAAGGCAGAGGAGGGGTTTGTCCCCAGCAAAGCCCATTAAAAATCCCTGGGAGATAAAAATAGAATCTGGGCAATAAAGTCAAGTCTAACCTTTTTTATCCTTTGTGCTTTGTCTAATTTCACGTGCTCCTAGGGTCCCGCATGCAGAGGTTCCACACCCGGCACTTCAGACCAGATTTCCTAGTGCAGAATGGCTGGGTCGACACCTCAGCTCCTGGGGCCCAGTGCAGACTCCGCGATATAGAGCCTGAGCTGCAGCCAACCTGGCCCTCGAGAGCTCCGCCCCCTCCCTCCCACTGACTCTGACAGGATCTCTACACAGCAGCCCAGCCCACAGCCCACGGGGTAGTGCATGCTCTCACCTCTCCATTCTCTGATCAAAATATAAAGTTTCCTTTGCTTGTGAACCAAACTCAGTCTCGATCTGTTGGCCCCAATGACACTGGGCAGGGGGACACTTGTTGGGGTCCACTCTGGAGGATCAGTAACAGAAATTGAGACTATTGTAACCTCAATGAACAGATGTGTGAGCCAAACTGTAGTTAACATAGAACAGTGTATAAGGCTCGGGTAAAATAAGATGTTTCTAACACTTCCATTTGATATTTCCATCACTTTATTATAAGCAAGTTCAGTGAAAAGGTTTGTCTTATTTGTCAGGTCAATATTAGAGAAACGAAGTGATTTCTTTCCAAGGATGTACATCTAATAATCTTGGTTAAAGCTTCAATCTTGTTTTAAATGCTTTTCCATTGAAAATGATACCTCTCTTTCAGCTCCCCCATTTCTGAGAAGTATAAAATCTTATAATTTATTATTACCAAAGGGGAAAGGTGGGAGGAGGGATAAATTAACAGTTTGGGATTAACACATACACACTGCTATGTATAAAATAGATCATCAACAAGGAACTACTGTATAGCACAGGGAACTACACTCAACATTTTGCAATAACCTATAAGGGGAAATAATCTGAAAAAGAATAGATATTTTTATTGACATCATCTATCAATGACAGTTAAAGTGTAACCTAAGGGAAGCTGGTGGTGAGTGCTTCTGACCCTGAAGACTTCAATCATCTAAAGTTTGGACTCTGCCTACTTCCCAAGGCCCTTAATGAACATATGTGTAGCCGTAGCTTAAAAAATTGCCCAGTTTGGGTTTCGGGGAGACACTGATTTTGAAAAAGCCCTGGTGTTCTCCTTACATGAATGGGACTCTTCCTACTGCTAAAACATGTCTGTCACACCCAGAGGATGGTATACCGTCTGATCGGGAAGAGTTTGGAAAAGGCATCTCATCTCCTCATCTCCTGGTGCTCGGGTTCACCCCTCCAGCGTCTTTACTAACAGTCTCCCCACTTGGAGATGTCAGCACTGTCAACATCCTGTTGCGTACAGTTTGGAATTTGTCCAGAGGATGAAGCGGAAGGATGAGGAACAATGAGAGACAAGTCCTAGGTGTTCAGACAGGCACATGTCACTCTAATTTCCAATCAGGAAGACGAATTGACCAAAGGCTAGGGTTGCCCATGGAAACAGTATAGGGCTTGAGGAAATCCCGCTGCTTTGTGGCCAGTTCCCATAAACACAAGTTGAACAATGGAACTCAGGGGCAGTAAAATTCACAAAACTGCAGAGTTGAAAATATCCATCACTGAAAAATGTCTTGAGGAAAGTCAGAGAAAAGGACTTGTAAGCAAGGGAGAATGGCAGGAAAGGGATTTGAGGAGGTAGAAAGGACTCGCCATTAAGCACAAGAAAAGGAGCTGAACATTGCCAACATTGCAGTTGGCCAAAAAGGGTGTATGCGTTTTTTTCTGTATATATTCAAGAAAAGGGCATACACTTTTTTAGCCAACCAAACAGGTGGGCACTGGAAGTCAATACTACAAAAGATATCACTTCGCATCAGTCAGAAGAGCCATCCTCATAAAGCGTAAACAACAGAAATGCAGGACAGGGCAAGGAGAAGAGGGAGCCCTGTGAGACTTATAGTGGAAATGTATATTGCCAACGGCCATTCTGGAGAAGTGTATTGTGTTTACTAAAGCATCTAAAAAATGAGCTACAGAGCATAGGGCACTTGCACTCATGGGCGTATATCTTGAGAAAAACAAAAATCGAGAGGACACAGGCACCCCAAAGTTTACCCCCTCTCTGTTTAAAAGATCCTCAACTAGGATATAACTTAAATGTCTCTGGAGGGAAAAAATGGGTAGAGATGTGGTACTTAGGTAGAGTGGAATATTATTCAGCCTGGAAATCAATGAAATATGGCCAGTTGTAACAACTCCGGAGGAGTTACGTATGATCTTTCTAAGTGACAGAATTCAAAAAGAAAAAGACACATATCATAAGATATCACTTAAAGGTGGAATCCAAAATGGCTACACATGAAATAAATTACAAAACAAAAACATAGTCAAATATGTAGAAAACACGCATAAGGCTGCTAAACGGGAAAGGTGGGGAGGGGTGAGGCATCACCCAGGAGGTTGAAATTAGCAAAGATACCATTCCAAATACCAAACTGATAATCAACAAGGCCTACACGGTAGCTAAAAGAACTGCACTCAGCACACTCAAGTCACCGGAAAAGAATATATACGACTGGTAAGAATCTGAAAAAGAATTTACTGATGTCTCTCTGTACGTGAATCAAGTGGATGTACAGCAGCAAGAAACAGAGCTTTGAAAATCAGCTGTAACCAATATAGTAATAAATTGAAAAAAATAAACGACAGAGAGACAGAGAAAACCTCTTACAACTTTTCCTCAGGGCCGGTGATGCAACATGGATTGAACACATCTAGACCCACAGCAGGATGAGACATAAGGCTGGAAACTGTTTGCGCTAAGAGAAATGTGAGGTTGGGTGAGGAAATGCACACCCTTTAAAGTAATACTACCTGGTACCCATTCAATGGGTCCCAAATATGCAGGTTCAAGGGATCGTCCTACAGCTAAAACATGCATGGAAAACCCAGAGGACTGTACACCATGTGATCGGGAGATGTGTCTAAAATGCAGCTCATTTATCCTCTCCTGGTGCTCCTGTTCACCATTCCAGCCACGTTACTTAGAATCTCCCCACTTGGAGAATCAGCACATTTCAACTTCTGTTTCACACATTTTGCAAATTGTGAGGAGGATGAACGGGGAACCAATGAGAGAATAGTTGTAGGGGTTTGGACGGGCACATATCACTCTAATTTCCCATTAAGAATAAGAATTGAAAAAAGGCTCAGCCCGCCTCGCCCGAGCCAAAATAGGGCCTGAAGCAATCCTGCGGGTTTGAGGCCAGCTCACAAAAGAGCAACTTAAAAAATGGAGCTCAGGGTCACTGCAATTCACAAACCTGCAGAGTTATAAATGAAAACTAACGTCCAAAAATATGTTGAGGTAAGGCAAAGAAGAGGATCTGAATGCAAGACAGAATTGCAAGAAACAGATTTCAAGAGATAGATTGGACTCGTCTTTAAAGCACATGAAAAGCGGCAGAATTTCGACAATGATGCAGTTGGCCCAAAAGGGCGTATGCGTTTTTTCCTGATTATATCCAGGAAAAAACGCATACGCACTTTATGGGCAACGAAGCAAGCAAGCAATGCAAATGTGCACAACAAAGAAGTCTCATTTCCCACTGGTCAAAAGGGCCATCCTAAAAAATTGTAAAAACCAGAAATGCAGGACAGGCCATGGAGAACAGGGAGCCTTTATACGCTGATGGGCAGTGTGTGAACTGCCGAGAGCCACTCTGGAGAAGTGTATGGTGGTTCCTAAATCATCTAAAAAACAGAGCTACAGAGCATAGGACACTTCCAATCATGGGAGTATATCTAGGGAAATCTAAAAATTAACAAGACACAAGCACACCACAGTTTAGGGCTACTCTGTTTACAAGAACCTCAACTTCAGTATACCTTAAATATCCCAGGAAAGAGAACAATGGATAAAGAAGATGTGGTACTTATGTACAATGGAATATCTCTTCACCATGAAATCAATGTAATAAGGCTAGTAGAAGGATAAAGAGTGGATTTAGGTCCGATAATACTACTTGAAATAAGTCAAACAGAAAAAGAAACATATCATAAGATATCACTTATAGAGGGAGGGTAAATATGGCTGCACAAGAAATGAATTACAGAACAGAACAGTGTCTCACATTTAGAAAACACACTTATTTCAGCTTAAGGGGAAAGGAGAGGTGGGGTGATGCATAAAACCAGAGTTTGAAATTAGCACAGATACCGTTCAATAAACCAAATAGATATTAGACAAGATCTACACCTTGCTCAATGAACTGGCCTCAACACACCCTATACACCGCAGAGAAATATATCTGAGTAATAAGAATCTTAAAACCCATGTATTGATATATCTCCATAAGGGAATCAAGTGTGTGCAGAGTGGCACAAACACAGCAGTGAAAATGAGCTAAACCCCATTATAGAAATAAATTTTAAAAACAAAACGCAGAAACAATGAAAGAGAGAAAAATTCTTACAAAATTCGCTCAGGGGCTGTGATGCAACCTGGATTGACCACATATAAACCCACAGCTGGATAAGACATAAGGCTGGACACTTGGGGCTGAGAGGATTGATGAGCTTTGGTGAGCAACTGCCAAAAGTTTAATGCAATACTTCATGCTACTCATTCCAAGGGTCCCAACACTCCAGGTTGAAGGGAATCTTCCTACAGCTAAACCATGCTTGGGAAACCCAGCGACTGGTATACCATATGATCGGGAAAGGTTTCTAAAACGCACCTCATTTTTCCTCTCCTGGGGCTCCGGATCGACATTCCAGCCGCTTTACCAAAAATATCCCCACATGGAGAGTCAATGCCTTTAAGTTCTGGTATCGCACAGTCTGCAGTTAGTGCGGAGGATGAATGGGAATAGGGGGAACCAGTGAGAAACTAGCTGTAGCGGTTTCAATGGGCACATGTCACTCTAAATTCACATCAGTAAGAAGAATAAACCAAAGGCACAGCAAGGTGCCCCAGAAGAAGAATAGGGCCTGAAGGAATCCTGTGGTTATGAGGCAAGATCACAAAAATAAGAGCTGAAAAATGGAGCTAAGGGCCACTGCAATTCAAAAACCTGCAGAGTTATAAAGGCCAACTATTTTCAAAAAATACATTGAGGTAAGGCTATGAAGAGGCATTGAAAGCAAGGCAGAATTGCAGGAAAACGATTTCAGGAGGTAGACTGGAATTGCATTGAAAGCATAGGAAAAGAGGCAGAACGTCCACAATGATGCACTTGGCCAAAAAGGGCGTATGCCTTTTTTCCTGAATTTATTCAGGAAAAAAGGCATACGCCCTTTTTGGCCAACCATGCAAGCTTGCAAAGGAAATCTGCACTACAATGAAGTCTCACTTCCCCCTGGTCAAAAGGGCCATCTGAAAAAAGTGTAAAATCCAGAAAGGCAGGACAGGCCATGGAGAACTGGGAGCCTTGTTATGCTGATGGGCGGGATGTGTATGGTGTTTCCTGAAACATCTAAAAAACAAAGCAACAGAGCCTAGGGCACTTCCACTTATGGTCCTATAGCTTAGGGAAATTAAAATCAAAAAGACACAGCCACCCCAAAATTTGGGACGCCTCTGTTTACAAGAACCTCGTTAACCGTACAAGTTCAATATCACAGAAAGTGAAAAATGGATAAAGAACTTGTGGTACTTACGTACAATGCAGTATCACTCAGCAATGAAATCTATGTCATCAGGCCCGTAGCAGCATAATGAGTGGATTCAGGTACGATGATTCTAACTGAAATAAGACACAGAGAAAAAGAAACATCATAAGATATCACTAATACACGGAATGTAAACTTGGCTACACAGGAACTGAATACCAAAACAGAACAGGGTCTCAAATTTAGAAAACCAACTTATGCTTGCTTAAGGGGAAAGATGAGTTGGGGTGCTGCATAAAACCAGAGATTGAAATGAGCACAGATAAAGTTCCTTAAGCCAAATATGGAATAGACAAGAGCTACTCCTTGCTCAACGAAATGGACTCAACACCCCATATTAAACGCCTAAGAATGTACCTGACTAGTAAGTATCTTAAAACCTATGGATTGCTATGTCTCCAAAAGAGAATCAAGCATGTGTACAGGGGCATAAACGCAGCAGTGATAGGATTGGAGAGGTTCAGTGAGCAAATGAAGACCCTTTGAAGTCATATTGCATGGTAGCAATTCCACGGGTCTCAACTCTCCAGGTTTAAGGTATTCTTCCTTCAGCTAAAACATGCATGTGGAACACAGAGTATGATCAACCGTGTGAACGGGAGACATGTTCAAATATGTCTCAGTTTTCCTACCCCTGGTACTCGGGTGCAACATTCCAGACGCTTTACTAACACTCTCCCCACTTGGAGAGTCAGCGCCTTTAACCTCCTGTTTGGCCCAATTTGCAATTTCTGCGGAAGATGAACAGAAATAGGGAGAACCAATGAGAGACTAGCTGGAGGTGTCTGGACGGGCAAATTTAACTCTCATTTCCCACCAGGAAGAGGAAATAACCAAAGGCTCAGCATGCCGTGCCAGAACCATATTACGGCCTGAAGCCATCCTGCAGTGTTGCGGCCAGCTCACAAGAAAGCGAGTTGAAGAAAGGAGCTCAGGGGCACTGTAATTCACAAACCTGCAGAGTTATAAATGACAGCTATCGTCCAAAAATATACTGAAGTAAGGCTGCCAAGAGGACTTGAAAGCGGGGCAGAATTGCAGGAAACCGATTTCAGGAGGTAGACTGGAATTGCATTGAAAGCATAGGAAAAGAGGCAGAACGTCCACAATGATGCACTTGGCCAAAAAGGGCGTATGCGTTTTTTCCTGAATATATTCAGGAAAAAACGCATACGCCCTTTTTGGCCAACCAAGCAAGCTTGCAAAGGAAATCTGCACTACAATGAAGTCTCACATCCCCCCGGTCAAAAGGGCCATCTGAAAAAAGTGTAAAATCCAGAAAGGCAGGACAGGCCATGGAGAACTGGGAGCCTTGTTATGCTGATGGGCGGATGAAAATTGCCAGCAGACACTCGGGAGAAGTGTATGGTGTTTCCTGAAACATCTAAAAAACAAAGCAACAGAGCCTAGGGCACTTCCACTTATGGTCCTATAGCTTAGGGAAATTAAAATCAAAAAGACACAGCCACCCCAAAGTTTGGGACGCCTCTGTTTACAAGAACCTCGTTTACCGTACAAGTTCAACATCGCAGAAAGTGAAAAATGGATAAAGAAGTTGTGGTATTTACTTACAAAGCAATATCACTCAGCAATGAAATCTATGTCATCAGGCCCTTAGCAGCACAATGAGTGGATTCAGGTATGATGATTCTAACTGAAATAAGTCACACAGAAAAAGAAACATCATAAGATATCACTAATACACGGAATGTAAACTTGGCTACACAGGAACTGAATTACAAAACAGAACAGGGTCTCAAATTTAGAAAACCAACTTATGCTTGCTTAAGGGGAAAGGTGAGTTGGGGTGCTGCATAAAACCAGAGATTGAAATGAGCACAGATAATGTTCCTTAAGCCAGATATGGAATAGACAAGAGCTACTCCTTGCTCAACGAAATGGACTCAACACCCCATATTAAGCGCCTAAGAATGTACCTGACTAGTAAGTATCTTAAAACCTATGGATTGCTATATCTCCAAAAGAGAATCAAGCTTGTGACCAGGGGCATAAATGCAGCAGTGATAGGATTGGAGAGGTTCGGTGAGCAAACAAAGACCCTTTGAAGTCATATTGCATGGTACCCATTCCACGGGTCTCAACTCTCCAGGTTTCAGGGATTCTTCCTTCAGCTAAAACATGCATGTGGAACCTAGAGTATGATCAACCATGTGATCGGGAAACGTGTTCAAATATGTCTCAGTTTTCGTACCCTGGTACTCGGGTGCAACATTCCAGACGCTTTACTAACACCCTCCCGACTTGGAGAGTCAGTCCCTTTAACCTCCTGTTTGGCCCAGTTTGCAATTTCTGCGGAAGATGAACAGGAATAGCGAGAACCAATGAGAGACTAGCTGGAGGTGTCTGGACGGGCAAATTTAACTCTCATTTCCCACCAGGAAGAGGAATTAACCAAAGGCTCAGCGTGCCGTGCCGGAACCAGATTAGGGCCTGAAGCCATCCTGCGGTGTTGCGGCCAGGTCACAAGAAAGCGAGTTGAAGAAAGGAGCTCAGGGGCACTGTAATTCACAAACCTGCAGAGTTATAAATGACAGCTATCGTCCAAAAATATACTGAAGTAAGGCTGCCAAGAGGACTTGAAAGCGGGGCAGAATTGCAGAAAACCGATTTCAGGAGGTAGACTGGAATTGCATTGAAAGCATAGGAAAAGAGGCAGAACGTCCACAATGATGCACTTGGCCAAAAAGGGCGTATGCGTTTTTTCCTGAATATATTCAGGAAAAAACGCATACGCCCTTTTTGGCCAACCAAGCAAGCTTGCAAAGGAAATCTGCACTACAATGAAGTCTCACTTCCCCCCGGTCAAAAGGGCGATCTGAAAAAAGTGTAAAATCCAGAAAGGCAGGACAGGCCATGGAGAACTGGGAGCCTTGTTATGCTGACGGGCGGGATGTAAATTGCCAACAGACACTCGGGAGAAGTGTATGGTGTTTCCTGAAACATCTAAAAAACAAAGCAACAGAGCCTAGGGCACTTCCACTTATGGTCCTATAGCTTAGGGAAATTAAAATCAAAAAGACACAGCCACCCCAAAGTTTGGGACGCCTCTGTTTACAAGAACCTCGTTTACAGTACAAGTTCAACATCGCAGAAAGTGAAAAATGGATAAAGAAGTTGTGGTATTTACTTACAAAGCAATATCACTCAGCAATGAAATCTATGTCATCAGGCCCTTAGCAGCACAATGAGTGGATTCAGGTATGATGATTCTAACTGAAATAAGTCACACAGAAAAAGAAACATCATAAGATATCAGTAATACACGGAATGTAAACTTGGCTACACAGGAACTGAATTACAGAACAGAACAGGGTCTCAAATTTAGAAAACCAACTTATGCTTGCTTAAGGGGAAAGGTGAGTTGGGGTGCTGCATAAAACCAGAGATTGAAATGAGCACAGATAAAGTTCCTTAAGCCAAATATGGAATAGACAAGAGCTACTCCTTGCTCAACGAAATGGACTCAACACCCCATATTAAGCGCCTAAGAATGTACCTGACTAGTAAGTATCTTAAAACCTATGGATTGCTATATCTCCAAAAGAGAATCAAGCGTGTGTCCAGGGGCATAAATGCAGCAGTGATAGGATTGGAGAGGTTCGGTGAGCAAACAAAGACCCTTTGAAGTCATATTGCATGGTACCCATTCCACGGGTCTCAACTCTCCAGGTTTCAGGGATTCTTCCTTCAGCTAAAACATGCATGTGGAACTTAGAGTATGATCAGCCATGTGATCGGGAAACGTGTTCAAATATGTCTCAGTTCTCATACCCTGGTACTCGGGTGCAACATTCCAGACGCTTTACTAACACCCTCCCGACTTGGAGAGTCAGTCCCTTTAACCTCCTGTTTGGCCCAGTTTGCAATTTCTGCGGAAGATGAACAGGAATAGCGAGAACCAATGAGAGACTAGCTGGAGGTGTCTGGACGGGCAAATTTAACTCTCATTTCCCACCAGGAAGAGGAATTAACCAAAGGCTCAGCGTGCCGTGCCGGAACCAGATTAGGGCCTGAAGCCATCCTGCGGTGTTGCGGCCAGGTCACAAGAAAGCGAGTTGAAGAAAGGAGCTCAGGGGCACTGTAATTCACAAACCTGCAGAGTTATAAATGACAGCTATCGTCCAAAAATATACTGAAGTAAGGCTGCCAAGAGGACTTGAAAGCGGGGCAGAATTGCAGGAAACCGATTTCAGGAGGTAGACTGGAATTGCATTGAAAGCATAGGAAAAGAGGCAGAACGTCCACAATGATGCACTTGGCCAAAAAGGGCGTATGCGTTTTTTCCTGAATATATTCAGGGAAAAACGCATACGCCCTTTTTGGCCAACCAAGCAAGCTTGCAAAGGAAATCTGCACTACAATGAAGTCTCACTTCCCCCCGGTCAAAAGGGCCATCTGAAAAAAGTGTAAAATCCAGAAAGGCAGGACAGGCCATGGAGAACTGGGAGCCTTGTTATGCTGATGGGCGGGATGTAAATTGCCAACAGACACTCGGGAGAAGTGTATGGTGTTTCCTGAAACATCTAAAAAACAAAGCAACAGAGCCTAGGGCACTTCCACTTATGGTCCTATAGCTTAGGGAAATTAAAATCAAAAAGACACAGCCACCCCAAAGTTTGGGACGCCTCTGTTTACAAGAACCTCGTTTACCGTACAAGTTCAATATCATAGAAAGTGAAAAATGGATAAAGAAGTTGTGGTATTTACTTACAAAGCAATAACACTCAGCAATGAAATCTATGTCATCAGGCCCTTAGCAGCACAATGAGTGGATTCAGGTATGATGATTCTAACTGAAATAAGTCACACAGAAAAAGAAACATCATAAGATATCAGTAATACACGGAATGTAAACTTGGCTACACAGGAACTGAATTACAGAACAGAACAGGGTCTCAAATTTAGAAAACCAACTTATGCTTGCTTAAGGGTAAAGGTGAGTTGGGGTGCTGCATAAAACCAGAGATTGAAATGAGCACAGATAAAGTTCCTTAAGCCAAATATGGAATAGACAAGAGCTACTCCTTGCTCAATGAAATGGACTCAACACCGCATATTAAAAGCCTAAGAATGTACCTGACTAGTAAGTATCTTAAAACCTATGGATTGCTATGTCTCCGAAAGAGAATCAAGCATGTGTACAGGGGCATAAACGCAGCAGTGATAGGATTGGAGAGGTTCGGTGAGCAAATGAAGACCCTTTGAAGTCATATTGCATGGTACCCATTCCACGGGTTTCAACTACCCAGGTTTAAGGTATTCTTCCTTCAGCTAAAACATGCATGTGGAACCTAGAGTATGATCCACCATGTGATCGGGAGACGTGTTCAAATATGTCTCAGTTTTCGTACCCTGGTACTCGGGTGCAACATTCCAGACGCTTTACTAACACTCTCCCGACTTGGAGAGTCAGTCCCTTTAACCTCCTGTTTGGCCCAGTTTGCAATTTCTGCGGAAGATGAACAGGAATAGCGAGAACCAATGAGAGACTAGCTGGAGGTGTCTGGACGGGCAAATTTAACTCTCATTTCCCACCAGGAAGAGGAATTAACCAAAGGCTCAGCGTGCCGTGCCGGAACCAGATTAGGGCCTGAAGCCATCCTGCGGTGTTGCGGCCAGGTCACAAGAAAGCGAGTTGAAGAAAGGAGCTCAGGGGCACTGTCATTCACAAACCTGCAGCCTTATAAATGACAGCTATCGTCCAAAAATATACTGAAGTAAGGCTGCCAAGAGGACTTGAAAGCGGGGCAGAATTGCAGGAAACCGATTTCAGGAGGTAGACTGGAATTGCATTGAAAGCATAGGAAAAGAGGCAGAACGTCCACAATGATGCACTTGGCCAAAAAGGGCGTATGCGTTTTTTCCTGAATATATTCAGGAAAAAACGCATACGCCCTTTTTGGCCAACCAAGCAAGCTTGCAAAGGAAATCTGCACTACAATGAAGTCTCACTTCCCCCCGGTCAAAAGGGCCATCTGAAAAAAGTGTAAAATCCAGAAAGGCAGGACAGGCCATGGAGAACTGGGAGCCTTGTTATGCTGATGGGCGGGATGTAAATTGACAACAGACACTCGGGAGAAGTGTATGGTGTTTCCTGAAACATCTAAAAAACAAAGCAACAGAGCCTAGGGCACTTCCACTTATGGTCCTATAGCTTAGGGAAATTAAAATCAAAAAGACACAGCCACCCCAAAGTTTGGGACGCCTCTGTTTACAAGAACCTCGTTTACCATACAAGTTCAATATCACAGAAAGTGAAAAATGGATAAAGAAGTTGTGGTATTTACTTACAAAGCAATAACACTCAGCAATGAAATCTATGTCATCAGGCCCTTAGCAGCACAATGAGTGGATTCAGGTATGATGATTCTAACTGAAATAAGTCACACAGAAAAAGAAACATCATAAGATATCAGTAATACACGGAATGTAAACTTGGCTACACAGGAACTGAATTACAAAACAGAACAGGGTCTCAAATTTAGAAAACCAACTTATGCTTGCTTAAGGGGAAAGGTGAGTTGGGGTGCTGCATAAAACCAGAGATTGAAATGAGCACAGATAAAGTTCCTTAAGCCAAATATGGAATAGACAAGAGCTACTCCTTGCTCAACGAAATGGACTCAACACCCCATATTAAATGCCTAAGAATGTACCTGACTAGTAAGTATCTTAAAACCTATGGATTGCTATGTCTCCGAAAGGGAATCAAGCCTGTGTACAGGGGCATAAACGCAGCAGTGATAGGATTGGAGAGGTTCGGTGAGCAAATGAAGACCCTTTGAAGTCATATTGCATGGTACCCATTCCACGAGTCTCAACTCTCCAGGTTTCAGGGATTCTTCCTTCAGCTAAAACATGCATGTGGAACCCAGAGTATGATCAACCATGTGATCGGGAGACTTGTTCCAAAATGTCTCAGTTCTCGTCCCCTGGTACTCGGGTGCAACATTCCAGACGCTTTACTAACACTCTCCTGACTTGGAGAGTCAGTGCCTTTAACCTCCTGTTTGGCCCAGTTTGCAATTTCTGCGGAAGATGAACAGGAATAGGGAGAACCAATGAGAGACTAGCTGGAGGTGTCTGGACGGGCAAATTTAACTCTCATTTCCCACCAGGAAGAGGAATTAACCAAAGGCTCAGCATGTCGTGCCGGGACCAGATTAGGGCCTGAAGCCATCCTGCGGTGTTGCGGCCAGCTCACAAGAAAGCGACTTGAAGAAAGGAGCTCAGGGGCACTGTAATTCACAAACCTGCAGACTTATAAATGACAGCTATCGTCCAAAAATATACTGAAGTAAGGTTGCCAACAGGACTTGAAAGCGGGGAAGAATTGCAGGAAACCGATTTCAGGAGGTAGACTGGAATTGCATTGAAAGCATAGGAAAACAGGGAGAACGTCCACAATGATGCACTTCGCCAAAAAGGGCGTATGCGTTTTTTCCTGACATACGCACTTTTTGGCCAACCAAGCAAGCTTGCAAAGGAAATTTGCACTACAATGAAGTCTCACTTCCCCCCGGTCAAAAGGCCATCTGAGAAAAGTGTAAAATCCAGAAAGGCAGGACAGGCCATGGAGAACTTGGAGCCTTGTTATGCTGATGGGCGGGATGTAAATTGCCAACAGACACTCGGGAGAAGTGTATGGTGTTTCCTGAAACATCTAAAAAACAAAGCAACAGAGCCTAGGGCACTTCCACTTATGGTCCTATAGCTTAGGGAAATTAAAATCAAAAAGACACAGCCACCCCAAAGTTTGGGACGCCTCTGTTTACAAGAACCTCGTTTACAGTACAAGTTCAACATCGCAGAAAGTGAAAAATGGATAAAGAAGTTGTGGTATTTACTTACAAAGCAATATCACTCAGCAATGAAATCTATGTCATCAGGCCCTTAGCAGCACAATGAGTGGATTCAGGTATGATGATTCTAACTGAAATAAGTCACACAGAAAAAGAAACATCATAAGATATCAGTAATACACGGAATGTAAACTTGGCTACACAGGAACTGAATTACAGAACAGAACAGGGTCTCAAATTTAAAAAACAACTTATGCTTGCTTAAGGGTAAAGGTGAGTTGGGGTGCTGCATAAAACCAGAGATTGAAATGAGCACAGATAAAGTTCCTTAAGCCAAATATGGAATAGACAAGAGCTACTCCTTGCTCAACGAAATGGACTCAACACCGCATATTAAATGCCTAAGAATGTACCTGACTAGTAAGTATCTTAAAACCTATGGATTGCTATGTCTCTGAAAGAGAATCAAGCATGTGTACAGGGGCATAAACGCAGCAGTGATAGGATTGGAGAGGTTCGGTGAGCAAATGAAGACCCTTTGAAGTCATATTGCATGGTACCCATTCCACGGGTTTCAACTACCCAGGTTTAAGGTATTCTTCCTTCAGCTAAAACATGCATGTGGAACCTAGAGTATGATCAACCATGTGATCGGGAGACGTGTTCAAATATGTCTCAGTTTTCGTACCCTGGTACTCGGGTGCAACATTCCAGACGCTTTACTAACACCCTCCCGACTTGGAGAGTCAGTCCCTTTAACCTCCTGTTTGGCCCAGTTTGCAATTTCTGCGGAAGATGAACAGGAATAGCGAGAACCAATGAGAGACTAGCTGGAGGTGTCTGGACGGGCAAATTTAACTCTCATTTCCCACCAGGAAGAGGAATTAACCAAAGGCTCAGCGTGCCGTGCCGGAACCAGATTAGGGCCTGAAGCCATCCTGCGGTGTTGCGGCCAGCTCAAAAGAAAGCGAGTTGAAGAAAGGAGCTCAGGGGCACTGTAATTCACAAACCTGCAGAGTTATAAATGACAGCTATCGTCCAAAAATATACTGAAGTAAGGCTGCCAAGAGGACTTGAAAGCGGGGCAGAATTGCAGGAAACCGATTTCAGGAGGTAGACTGGAATTGCATTGAAAGCATAGGAAAAGAGGCAGAACGTCCACCATGATGCACTTGGCCAAAAAGGGCGTATGCGTTTTTTCCTGAATATATTCAGGAAAAAACGCATACGCCCTTTTTGGCCAACCAAGCAAGCTTGCAAAGGAAATCTGCACTACAATGAAGTCTCACTTCCCCCCGGTCAAAAGGGCCATCTGAAAAAAGTGTAAAATCCAGAAAGGCAGGACAGGCCATGGAGAACTGGGAGCCTTGTTATGCTGATGGGCGGGATGTAAATTGCCAACAGACACTCGGGAGAAGTGTATGGTGTTTCCTGAAACATCTAAAAAACAAAGCAACAGAGCCTAGGGCACTTCCACTTATGGTCCTATAGCTTAGGGAAATTAAAATCAAAAAGACACAGCCACCCCAATGTTTGGGACGCCTCTGTTTACAAGAACCTCGTTTACAGTACAAGTTCAACATCGCAGAAAGTGAAAAATGGATAAAGAAGTTGTGGTATTTACTTACAAAGCAATATCACTCAGCAATGAAATCTATGTCATCAGGCCCTTAGCAGCACAATGAGTGGATTCAGGTATGATGATTCTAACTGAAATAAGTCACACAGAAAAAGAAACATCATAAGATATCAGTAATACACGGAACGTAAACTTGGCTACACAGGAACTGAATTACAGAACAGAACAGGGTCTCAAATTTAGAAAACCAACTTATGCTTGCTTAAGGGGAAAGGTGAGTTGGGGTGCTGCATAAAACCAGAGATTGAAATGAGCACAGATAAAGTTCCTTAAGCCAAATATGGAATAGACAAGAGCTACTCCTTGCTCAACGAAATGGACTCAACACCGCATATTAAACGCCTAAGAATGTACCTGACTAGTAAGTATCTTAAAACCTATGGATTGCTATGTCTCCGAAAGAGAATCAAGCATGTGTACAGGGGCATAAACGCAGCAGTGATAGGATTGGAGAGGTTCGGTGAGCAAATGAAGACCCTTTGAAGTCATATTGCATGGTACCCATTCCACGGGTTTCAACTACCCAGGTTTAAGGTATTCTTCCTTCAGCTAAAACATGCATGTGGAACCTAGAGTATGATCAACCATGTGATCGGGAGACGTGTTCAAATATGTCTCAGTTTTCGTACCCTGGTACTCGGGTGCAACATTCCAGACGCTTTACTAACACCCTCCCGACTTGGAGAGTCAGTCCCTTTAACCTCCTGTTTGGCCCAGTTTGCAATTTCTGCGGAAGATGAACAGGAATAGCGAGAACCAATGAGAGACTAGCTGGAAGGTGTCTGGACGGGCAAATTTAACTCTCATTTCCCACCAGGAAGAGGAATTAACCAAAGGCTCAGTGTGCCGTGCCGGAACCAGATTAGGGCCTGAAGCCATCCTGCGGTGTTGCGGCCAGCTCAAAAGAAAGCGAGTTGAAGAAAGGAGCTCAGGGGCACTGTAATTCACAAACCTGCAGAGTTATAAATGACAGCTATCGTCCAAAAATATACTGAAGTAAGGCTGCCAAGAGGACTTGAAAGCGGGGCAGAATTGCAGGAAACCGATTTCAGGAGGCAGACTGGAATTGCATTGAAAGCATAGGAAAAGAGGCAGAACGTCCACAATGATGCACTTGGCCAAAAAGGGCGTATGCGTGTTTTCCTGAATATATTCAGGAAAAAACGCATACGCCCTTTTTGGCCAACCAAGCAAGCTTGCAAAGGAAATCTGCACTACAATGAAGTCTCACTTCCCCCCGGTCAAAAGGGCCATCTGAAAAAAGTGTAAAATCCAGAAAGGCAGGACAGGCCATGGAGAACTGGGAGCCTTGTTATGCTGATGGGCGGGATGTAAATTGCCAACAGACACTCGGGAGAAGTGTATGGTGTTTCCTGAAACATCTAAAAAACAAAGCAACAGAGCCTAGGGCACTTCCACTTATGGTCCTATAGCTTAGGGAAATTAAAATCAAAAAGACACAGCCACCCCAAAGTTTGGGACGCCTCTGTTTACAAGAACCTCGTTTACCGTACAAGTTCAACATCGCAGAAAGTGAAAAATGGATAAAGAAGTTGTGGTATTTACTTACAAAGCAATATCACTCAGCAATGAAATCTATGTCATCAGGCCCTTAGCAGCACAATGAGTGGATTCAGGTATGATGATTCTAACTGAAATAAGTCACACAGAAAAAGAAACATCATAAGATATCAGTAATACACGGAATGTAAACTTGGCTACACAGGAACTGAATTACAGAACAGAACAGGGTCTCAAATTTAGAAAACCAACTTATGCTTGCTTAAGGGGAAAGGTGAGTTGGGGTGCTGCATAAAACCAGAGATTGAAATGAGCACAGATAAAGTTCCTTAAGCCAAATATGGAATAGACAAGAGCTACTCCTTGCTCAACGAAATGGACTCAACACCGCATATTAAACGCCTAAGAATGTACCTGACTAGTAAGTATCTTAAAACCTATGGATTGCTATGTCTCCGAAAGAGAATCAAGCATGTGTACAGGGGCATAAACGCAGCAGTGATAGGATTGGAGAGGTTCGGTGAGCAAATGAAGACCCTTTGAAGTCATATTGCATGGTACCCATTCCACGGGTTTCAACTACCCAGGTTTAAGGTATTCTTCCTTCAGCTAAAACATGCATGTGGAACCTAGAGTATGATCAACCATGTGATCGGGAGACGTGTTCAAATATGTCTCAGTTTTCGTACCCTGGTACTCGGGTGCAACATTCCAGACGCTTTACTAACACCCTCCCGACTTGGAGAGTCAGTCCCTTTAACCTCCTGTTTGGCCCAGTTTGCAATTTCTGCGGAAGATGAACAGGAATAACGAGAACCAATGAGAGACTAGCTGGAAGGTGTCTGGACGGGCAAATTTAACTCTCATTTCCCACCAGGAAGAGGAATTAACCAAAGGCTCAGCGTGCCGTGACGGAACCAGATTAGGGCCTGAAGCCATCCTGCGGCGTTGCGGCCAGGTCACAAGAAAGCGAGTTGAAGAAAGGAGCTCAGGGGCACTGTAATTCACAAACCTGCAGAGTTATAAATGACAGCTATCGTCCAAAAATATACTGAAGTAAGGCTGCCAAGAGGACTTGAAAGCGGGGCAGAATTGCAGGAAACCGATTTCAGGAGGCAGACTGGAATTGCACTGAAAGCATAGGAAAAGAGGCAGAACGTCCACAATGATGCACTTGGCCAAAAAGGGCGTATGCGTTTTTTCCTGAATATATTCAGGAAAAAACGCATACGCCCTTTTTGGCCAACCAAGCAAGCTTGCAAAGGAAATCTGCACTACAATGAAGTCTCACTTCCCCCCGGTCAAAAGGGCCATCTGAAAAAAGTGTAAAATCCAGAAAGGCAGGACAGGCCATGGAGAACTGGGAGCCTTGTTATGCTGATGGGCGGGATGTAAATTGCCAACAGACACTCGGGAGAAGTGTATGGTGTTTCCTGAAACATCTAAAAAACAAAGCAACAGAGCCTAGGGCACTTCCACTTATGGTCCTATAGCTTAGGGAAATTAAAATCAAAAAGACACAGCCACCCCAAAGTTTGGGACGCCTCTGTTTACAAGAACCTCGTTTACAGTACAAGTTCAACATCGCAGAAAGTGAAAAATGGATAAAGAAGTTGTGGTATTTACTTACAAAGCAATATCACTCAGCAATGAAATCTATGTCATCAGGCCCTTAGCAGCACAATGAGTGGATTCAGGTATGATGATTCTAACTGAAATAAGTCACACAGAAAAAGAAACATCATAAGATATCAGTAATACACGGAATGTAAACTTGGCTACACAGGAACTGAATTACAGAACAGAACAGGGTCTAAAATTTAGAAAACCAACTTATGCTTGCTTAAGGGTAAAGGTGAGTTGGGGTGCTGCATAAAACCAGAGATTGAAATGAGCACAGATAAAGTTCCTTAAGCCAAATATGGAATAGACAAGAGCTACTCCTTGCTCAACGAAATGGACTCAACACCGCATATTAAACGCCTAAGAATGTACCTGACTAGTAAGTATCTTAAAACCTATGGATTGCTATGTCTCCGAAAGAGAATCAAGCATGTGTACAGGGGCATAAACGCAGCAGTGATAGGATTGGAGAGGTTCGGTGAGCAAATGAAGACCCTTTGAAGTCATATTGCATGGTACCCATTCCACGGGTTTCAACTACCCAGGTTTAAGGTATTCTTCCTTCAGCTAAAACATGCATGTGGAACCTAGAGTATGATCAACCATGTGATCGGGAGACGTGTTCAAATATGTCTCAGTTTTCGTACCCTGGTACTCGGGTGCAACATTCCAGACGCTTTACTAACACCCTCCCGACTTGGAGAGTCAGTCCCTTTAACCTCCTGTTTGGCCCAGTTTGCAATTTCTGCGGAAGATGAACAGGAATAGCGAGAACCAATGAGAGACTAGCTGGAAGGTGTCTGGACGGGCAAATTTAACTCTCATTTCCCACCAGGAAGAGGAATTAACCAAAGGCTCAGTGTGCCGTGCCGGAACCAGATTAGGGCCTGAAGCCATCCTGCGGTGTTGCGGCCAGCTCAAAAGAAAGCGAGTTGAAGAAAGGAGCTCAGGGGCACTGTAATTCACAAACCTGCAGAGTTATAAATGACAGCTATCGTCCAAAAATATACTGAAGTAAGGCTGCCAAGAGGACTTGAAAGCGGGGCAGAATTGCAGGAAACCGATTTCAGGAGGCAGACTGGAATTGCACTGAAAGCATAGGAAAAGAGGCAGAACGTCCACAATGATGCACTTGGCCAAAAAGGGCGTATGCATTTTTTCCTGAATATATTCAGGAAAAAACGCATACGCCCTTTTTGGCCAACCAAGCAAGCTTGCAAAGGAAATCTGCACTACAATGAAGTCTCACTTCCCCCCGGTCAAAAGGGCCATCTGAAAAAAGTGTAAAATCCAGAAAGGCAGGACAGGCCATGGAGAACTGGGAGCCTTGTTATGCTGATGGGCGGGATGTAAATTGACAACAGACACTCGGGAGAAGTGTATGGTGTTTCCTGAAACATCTAAAAAACAAAGCAACAGAGCCTAGGGCACTTCCACTTATGGTCCTATAGCTTAGGGAAATTAAAATCAAAAAGACACAGCCACCCCAAAGTTTGGGACGCCTCTGTTTACAAGAACCTCGTTTACAGTACAAGTTCAACATCGCAGAAAGTGAAAAATGGATAAAGAAGTTGTGGTATTTACTTACAAAGCAATATCACTCAGCAATGAAATCTATGTCATCAGGCCCTTAGCAGCACAATGAGTGGATTCAGGTATGATGATTCTAACTGAAATAAGTCACACAGAAAAAGAAACATCATAAGATATCAGTAATACACGGAATGTAAACTTGGCTACACAGGAACTGAATTACAGAACAGAACAGGGTCTCAAATTTAGAAAACCAACTTATGCTTGCTTAAGGGGAAAGGTGAGTTGGGGTGCTGCATAAAACCAGAGATTGAAATGAGCACAGATAAAGTTCCTTAAGCCAAATATGGAATAGACAAGAGCTACTCCTTGCTCAACGAAATGGACTCAACACCGCATATTAAACGCCTAAGAATGTACCTGACTAGTAAGTATCTTAAAACCTATGGATTGCTATGTCTCCGAAAGAGAATCAAGCATGTGTACAGGGGCATAAACGCAGCAGTGATAGGATTGGAGAGGTTCGGTGAGCAAATGAAGACCCTTTGAAGTCATATTGCATGGTACCCATTCCACGGGTTTCAACTACCCAGGTTTAAGGTATTCTTCCTTCAGCTAAAACATGCATGTGGAACCTAGAGTATGATCAACCATGTGATCGGGAGACGTGTTCAAATATGTCTCAGTTTTCGTACCCTGGTACTCGGGTGCAACATTCCAGACGCTTTACTAACACCCTCCCGACTTGGAGAGTCAGTCCCTTTAACCTCCTGTTTGGCCCAGTTTGCAATTTCTGCGGAAGATGAACAGGAATAACGAGAACCAATGAGAGACTAGCTGGAAGGTGTCTGGACGGGCAAATTTAACTCTCATTTCCCACCAGGAAGAGGAATTAACCAAAGGCTCAGCGTGCCGTGACGGAACCAGATTAGGGCCTGAAGCCATCCTGCGGCGTTGCGGCCAGGTCACAAGAAAGCGAGTTGAAGAAAGGAGCTCAGGGGCACTGTAATTCACAAACCTGCAGAGTTATAAATGACAGCTATCGTCCAAAAATATACTGAAGTAAGGCTGCCAAGAGGACTTGAAAGCGGGGCAGAATTGCAGGAAACCGATTTCAGGAGGCAGACTGGAATTGCACTGAAAGCATAGGAAAAGAGGCAGAACGTCCACAATGATGCACTTGGCCAAAAAGGGCGTATGCGTTTTTTCCTGAATATATTCAGGAAAAAACGCATACGCCCTTTTTGGCCAACCAAGCAAGCTTGCAAAGGAAATCTGCACTACAATGAAGTCTCACTTCCCCCCGGTCAAAAGGGCCATCTGAAAAAAGTGTAAAATCCAGAAAGGCAGGACAGGCCATGGAGAACTGGGAGCCTTGTTATGCTGATGGGCGGGATGTAAATTGCCAACAGACACTCGGGAGAAGTGTATGGTGTTTCCTGAAACATCTAAAAAACAAAGCAACAGAGCCTAGGGCACTTCCACTTATGGTCCTATAGCTTAGGGAAATTAAAATCAAAAAGACACAGCCACCCCAAAGTTTGGGACGCCTCTGTTTACAAGAACCTCGTTTACAGTACAAGTTCAACATCGCAGAAAGTGAAAAATGGATAAAGAAGTTGTGGTATTTACTTACAAAGCAATATCACTCAGCAATGAAATCTATGTCATCAGGCCCTTAGCAGCACAATGAGTGGATTCAGGTATGATGATTCTAACTGAAATAAGTCACACAGAAAAAGAAACATCATAAGATATCAGTAATACACGGAATGTAAACTTGGCTACACAGGAACTGAATTACAGAACAGAACAGGGTCTAAAATTTAGAAAACCAACTTATGCTTGCTTAAGGGGAAAGGTGAGTTGGGGTGCTGCATAAAACCAGAGATTGAAATGAGCACAGATAAAGTTCCTTAAGCCAAATATGGAATAGACAAGAGCTACTCCTTGCTCAACGAAATGGACTCAACACCGCATATTAAACGCCTAAGAATGTACCTGACTAGTAAGTATCTTAAAACCTATGGATTGCTATGTCTCCGAAAGAGAATCAAGCATGTGTACAGGGGAATAAACGCAGCAGTGATAGGATTGGAGAGGTTCGGTGAGCAAATGAAGACCCTTTGAAGTCATATTGCATGGTACCCATTCCACGGGTTTCAACTACCCAGGTTTAAGGTATTCTTCCTTCAGCTAAAACATGCATGTGGAACCTAGAGTATGATCAACCATGTGATCGGGAGACGTGTTCAAATATGTCTCAGTTTTCGTACCCTGGTACTCGGGTGCAACATTCCAGACGCTTTACTAACACCCTCCCGACTTGGAGAGTCAGTCCCTTTAACCTCCTGTTTGGCCCAGTTTGCAATTTCTGCGGAAGATGAACAGGAATAGCGAGAACCAATGAGAGACTAGCTGGAGGTGTCTGGACGGGCAAATTTAACTCTCATTTCCCACCAGGAAGAGGAATTAACCAAAGGCTCAGCGTGCCGTGCCGGAACCAGATTAGGGCCTGAAGCCATCCTGCGGTGTTGCGGCCAGCTCAAAAGAAAGCGAGTTGAAGAAAGGAGCTCAGGGGCACTGTAATTCACAAACCTGCAGAGTTATAAATGACAGCTATCGTCCAAAAATATACTGAAGTAAGGCTGCCAAGAGGACTTGAAAGCGGGGCAGAATTGCAGGAAACCGATTTCAGGAGGCAGACTGGAATTGCACTGAAAGCATAGGAAAAGAGGCAGAACGTCCACAATGATGCACTTGGCCAAAAAGGGCGTATGCGTTTTTTCCTGAATATATTCAGGAAAAAACGCATACGCCCTTTTTGGCCAACCAAGCAAGCTTGCAAAGGAAATCTGCACTACAATGAAGTCTCACTTCCCCCCGGTCAAAAGGGCCATCTGAAAAAAGTGTAAAATCCAGAAAGGCAGGACAGGCCATGGAGAACTGGGAGCCTTGTTATGCTGATGGGCGGGATGTAAATTGACAACAGACACTCGGGAGAAGTGTATGGTGTTTCCTGAAACATCTAAAAAACAAAGCAACAGAGCCTAGGGCACTTCCACTTATGGTCCTATAGCTTAGGGAAATTAAAATCAAAAAGACACAGCCACCCCAAAGTTTGGGACGCCTCTGTTTACAAGAACCTCGTTTACAGTACAAGTTCAACATCGCAGAAAGTGAAAAATGGATAAAGAAGTTGTGGTATTTACTTACAAAGCAATATCACTCAGCAATGAAATCTATGTCATCAGGCCCTTAGCAGCACAATGAGTGGATTCAGGTATGATGATTCTAACTGAAATAAGTCACACAGAAAAAGAAACATCATAAGATATCAGTAATACACGGAATGTAAACTTGGCTACACAGGAACTGAATTACAGAACAGAACAGGGTCTAAAATTTAGAAAACCAACTTATGCTTGCTTAAGGGTAAAGGTGAGTTGGGGTGCTGCATAAAACCAGAGATTGAAATGAGCACAGATAAAGTTCTTTAAGCCAAATATGGAATAGACAAGAGCTACTCCTTGCTCAACGAAATGGACTCAACACCGCATATTAAATGCCTAAGAATGTACCTGACTAGTAAGTATCTTAAAACCTATGGATTGCTATGTCTCCGAAAGAGAATCAAGCATGTGTACAGGGGCATAAACGCAGCAGTGATAGGATTGGAGAGGTTCGGTGAGCAAATGAAGACCCTTTGAAGTCATATTGCATGGTACCCATTCCACGGGTTTCAACTACCCAGGTTTAAGGTATTCTTCCTTCAGCTAAAACATGCATGTGGAACCTAGAGTATGATCAACCATGTGATCGGGAGACGTGTTCAAATATGTCTCAGTTTTCGTACCCTGGTACTCGGGTGCAACATTCCAGATGCTTTACTAACACCCTCCCGACTTGGAGAGTCAGTCCCTTTAACCTCCTGTTTGGCCCAGTTTGCAATTTCTGCGGAAGATGAACAGGAATAGCGAGAACCAATGAGAGACTAGCTGGAAGGTGTCTGGACGGGCAAATTTAACTCTCATTTCCCACCAGGAAGAGGAATTAACCAAAGGCTCAGCGTGCCGTGCCGGAACCAGATTAGGGCCTGAAGCCATCCTGCGGTGTTGCGGCCAGCTGAAAAGAAAGCGAGTTGAAGAAAGGAGCTCAGGGGCACTGTAATTCACAAACCTGCAGAGTTATAAATGACAGCTATCGTCCAAAAATATACTGAAGTAAGGCTGCCAAGAGGACTTGAAAGCGGGGCAGAATTGCAGGAAACCGATTTCAGGAGGCAGACTGGAATTGCACTGAAAGCATAGGAAAAGAGGCAGAACGTCCACAATGATGCACTTGGCCAAAAAGGGCGTATGCGTTTTTTCCTGAATATATTCAGGAAAAAACGCATACGCCCTTTTTGGCCAACCAAGCAAGCTTGCAAAGGAAATCTGCACTACAATGAAGTCTCACTTCCCCCCGGTCAAAAGGGCCATCTGAAAAAAGTGTAAAATCCAGAAAGGCAGGACAGGCCATGGAGAACTGGGAGCCTTGTTATGCTGATGGGCGGGATGTAAATTGCCAACAGACACTCGGGAGAAGTGTATGGTGTTTCCTGAAACATCTAAAAAACAAAGCAACAGAGCCTAGGGCACTTCCACTTATGGTCCTATAGCTTAGGGAAATTAAAATCAAAAAGACACAGCCACCCCAAAGTTTGGGACGCCTCTGTTTACAAGAACCTCGTTTACAGTACAAGTTCAACATCGCAGAAAGTGAAAAATGGATAAAGAAGTTGTGGTATTTACTTACAAAGCAATATCACTCAGCAATGAAATCTATGTCATCAGGCCCTTAGCAGCTCAATGAGTGGATTCAGGTATGATGATTCTAACTGAAATAAGTCACACAGAAAAAGAAACATCATAAGATATCAGTAATACACGGAATGTAAACTTGGCTACACAGGAACTGAATTACAGAACAGAACAGGGTCTCAAATTTAGAAAACCAACTTATGTTTTCTTAAGGGTAAAGGTGAGTTGGGGTGCTGCATAAAACCAGAGATTGAAATGAGCACAGATAAAGTTCCTTAAGCCAAATATGGAATAGACAAGAGCTACCTCTTGCTCAACGAAATGGACTCAACACCGCATATTAAACGCCTAAGAATGTACCTGACTAGTAAGTATCTTAAAACCTATGGATTGCTATGTCTCCGAAAGAGAATCAAGCATGTGTACAGGGGCATAAACGCAGCAGTGATAGGATTGGAGAGGTTCGGTGAGCAAATGAAGACCCTTTGAAGTCATATTGCATGGTACCCATTCCACGGGTTTCAACTACCCAGGTTTAAGGTATTCTTCCTTCAGCTAAAACATGCATGTGGAACCTAGAGTATGATCAACCATGTGATCGGGAGACGTGTTCAAATATGTCTCAGTTTTCGTACCCTGGTACTCGGGTGCAACATTCCAGACGCTTTACTAACACCCTCCCGACTTGGAGAGTCAGTCCCTTTAACCTCCTGTTTGGCCCAGTTTGCAATTTCTGCGGAAGATGAACAGGAATAGCGAGAACCAATGAGAGACTAGCTGGAGGTGTCTGGACAGGCAAATTTAACTCTCATTTCCCACCAGGAAGAGGAATTAACCAAAGGCTCAGCGTGCCGTGCCGGAACAAGATTAGGGCCTGAAGCCATCCTGCGGTGTTGCGGCCAGCTCAAAAGAAAGCGAGTTGAAGAAAGGAGCTCAGGGGCACTGTAATTCACAAACCTGCAGACTTATAAATGACAGCTATCGTCCAAAAATATACTGAAGTAAGGCTGCCAAGAGGACTTGAAAGCGGGGCAGAATTGCAGGAAACCGATTTCAGGAGGTAGACTGGAATTGCATTGAAAGCATAGGAAAAGAGGCAGAACGTCCACAATGATGCACTTGGCCAAAAAGGGCGTATGTGTTTTTTCCTGAATATATTCAGGAAAAAACGCATACGCCCTTTTTGGCCAACCAAGCAAGCTTGCAAAGGAAATCTGCACTACAATGAAGTCTCACTTCCCCCCGGTCAAAAGGGCCATCTGAAAAAAGTGTAAAATCCAGAAAGGCAGGACAGGCCATGGAGAACTGGGAGCCTTGTTATGCTGATGGGCGGGATGTAAATTGCCAACAGACACTCGGGAGAAGTGTATGGTGTTTCCTGAAACATCTAAAAAACAAAGCAACAGAGCCTAGGGCACTTCCACTTATGGTCCTATAGCTTAGGGAAATTAAAATCAAAAAGACACAGCCACCCCAAAGTTTGGGACGCCTCTGTTTACAAGAACCTCGTTTACAGTACAAGTTCAACATCGCAGAAAGTGAAAAATGGATAAAGAAGTTGTGGTATTTACTTACAAAGCAATATCACTCAGCAATGAAATCTATGTCATCAGGCCCTTAGCAGCTCAATGAGTGGATTCAGGTATGATGATTCTAACTGAAATAAGTCACACAGAAAAAGAAACATCATAAGATATCAGTAATACACGGAATGTAAACTTGGCTACACAGGAACTGAATTACAGAACAGAACAGGGTCTCAAATTTAGAAAACCAACTTATGTTTTCTTAAGGGTAAAGGTGAGTTGGGGTGCTGCATAAAACCAGAGATTGAAATGAGCACAGATAAAGTTCCTTAAGCCAAATATGGAATAGACAAGAGCTAACTCTTGCTCAACGAAATGGACTCAACACCGCATATTAAATGCCTAAGAATGTACCTGACTAGTAAGTATCTTAAAACCTATGGATTGCTATGTCTCCGAAAGAGAATCAAGCATGTGTACAGGGGCATAAACGCAGCAGTGATAGGATTGGAGAGGTTCGGTGAGCAAATGAAGACCCTTTGAAGTCATATTGCATGGTACCCATTCCACGGGTTTCAACTACCCAGGTTTAAGGTATTCTTCCTTCAGCTAAAACATGCATGTGGAACCTAGAGTATGATCAACCATGTGATCGGGAGACGTGTTCAAATATGTCTCAGTTTTCGTACCCTGGTACTCGGGTGCAACATTCCAGACGCTTTACTAACACCCTCCCGACTTGGAGAGTCAGTCCCTTTAACCTCCTGTTTGGCCCAGTTTGCAATTTCTGCGGAAGATGAACAGGAATAGCGAGAACCAATGAGAGACTAGCTGGAGGTGTCTGGACGGGCAAATTTAACTCTCATTTCCCACCAGGAAGAGGAATTAACCAAAGGCTCAGCGTGCCGTGCCGGAACCAGATTAGGGCCTGAAGCCATCCTGCGGTGTTGCGGCCAGCTCAAAAGAAAGCGAGTTGAAGAAAGGAGCTCAGGGGCACTGTAATTCACAAACCTGCAGAGTTATAAATGACAGCTATCGTCCAAAAATATACTGAAGTAAGGCTGCCAAGAGGACTTGAAAGCGGGGCAGAATTGCAGGAAACCGATTTCAGGAGGTAGACTGGAATTGCATTGAAAGCATAGGAAAAGAGGCAGAACGTCCACAATGATGCACTTGGCCAAAAAGGGCGTATGCGTTTTTTCCTGAATATATTCAGGAAAAAACGCATACGCCCTTTTTGGCCAACCAAGCAAGCTTGCAAAGGAAATCTGCACTACAATGAAGTCTCACTTCCCCCCGGTCAAAAGGGCCATCTGAAAAAAGTGTAAAATCCAGAAAGGCAGGACAGGCCATGGAGAACTGGGAGCCTTGTTATGCTGATGGGCGGGATGTAAATTGCCAACAGACACTCGGGAGAAGTGTATGGTGTTTCCTGAAACATCTAAAAAACAAAGCAACAGAGCCTAGGGCACTTCCACTTATGGTCCTATAGCTTAGGGAAATTAAAATCAAAAAGACACAGCCACCCCAAAGTTTGGGACGCCTCTGTTTACAAGAACCTCGTTTACAGTACAAGTTCAACATCGCAGAAAGTGAAAAATGGATAAAGAAGTTGTGGTATTTACTTACAAAGCAATATCACTCAGCAATGAAATCTATGTCATCAGGCCCTTAGCAGCTCAATGAGTGGATTCAGGTATGATGATTCTAACTGAAATAAGTCACACAGAAAAAGAAACATCATAAGATATCAGTAATACACGGAATGTAAACTTGGCTACACAGGAACTGAATTACAGAACAGAACAGGGTCTCAAATTTAGAAAACCAACTTATGTTTTCTTAAGGGTAAAGGTGAGTTGGGGTGCTGCATAAAACCAGAGATTGAAATGAGCACAGATAAAGTTCCTTAAGCCAAATATGGAATAGACAAGAGCTAACTCTTGCTCAACGAAATGGACTCAACACCGCATATTAAATGCCTAAGAATGTACCTGACTAGTAAGTATCTTAAAACCTATGGATTGCTATGTCTCCGAAAGAGAATCAAGCATGTGTACAGGGGCATAAACGCAGCAGTGATAGGATTGGAGAGGTTCGGTGAGCAAATGAAGACCCTTTGAAGTCATATTGCATGGTACCCATTCCACGGGTTTCAACTACCCAGGTTTAAGGTATTCTTCCTTCAGCTAAAACATGCATGTGGAACCTAGAGTATGATCAACCATGTGATCGGGAGACGTGTTCAAATATGTCTCAGTTTTCGTACCCTGGTACTCGGGTGCAACATTCCAGACGCTTTCCTAACACCCTCCCGACTTGGAGAGTCAGTCCCTTTAACCTCCTGTTTGGCCCAGTTTGCAATTTCTGCGGAAAATGAACAGGAATAGCGAGAACCAATGAGAGACTAGCTGGAGGTGTCTGGACGGGCAAATTTAACTCTCATTTCCCACCAGGAAGAGGAATTAACCAAAGGCTCAGCGTGCCGTGCCGGAACCAGATTAGGGCCTGAAGCCATCCTGCGGTGTTGCGGCCAGGTCACAAGAAAGCGAGTTGAAGAAAGGAGCTCAGGGGCACTGTAATTCACAAACCTGCAGACTTATAAATGACAGCTATCGTCCAAAAATATACTGAAGTAAGGCTGCCAAGAGGACTTGAAAGCGGGGCAGAATTGCAGGAAACCGATTTCAGGAGGTAGACTGGAATTGCATTGAAAGCATAGGAAAAGAGGCAGAACGTCCACAATGATGCACTTGGCCAAAAAGGGCGTATGCGTTTTTTCCTGAATATATTCAGGAAAAAACGCATACGCCCTTTTTGGCCAACCAAGCAAGCTTGCAAAGGAAATCTGCACTACAATGAAGTCTCACTTCCCCCCGGTCAAAAGGGCCATCTGAAAAAAGTGTAAAATCCAGAAAGGCAGGACAGGCCATGGAGAACTGGGAGCCTTGTTATGCTGATGGGCGGGATGTAAATTGCCAACAGACACTCGGGAGAAGTGTATGGTGTTTCCTGAAACATCTAAAAAACAAAACAACAGAGCCTAGGGCACTTCCACTTATGGTCCTATAGCTTAGGGAAATTAAAATCAAAAAGACACAGCCACCCCAAAGTTTGGAACGCCTCTGTTTACAAGAACCTCGTTTACAGTACAAGTTCAACATCGCAGAAAGTGAAAAATGGATAAAGAAGTTGTGGTATTTACTTACAAAGCAATATCACTCAGCAATGAAATCTATGTCATCAGGCCCTTAGCAGCTCAATGAGTGGATTCAGGTATGATGATTCTAACTGAAATAAGTCACACAGAAAAAGAAACATCATAAGATATCAGTAATACACGGAATGTAAACTTGGCTACACAGGAACTGAATTACAGAACAGAACAGGGTCTCAAATTTAGAAAACCAACTTATGTTTTCTTAAGGGTAAAGGTGAGTTGGGGTGCTGCATAAAACCAGAGATTGAAATGAGCACAGATAAAGTTCCTTAAGCCAAATATGGAATAGACAAGAGCTACCTCTTGCTCAACGAAATGGACTCAACACCGCATATTAAATGCCTAAGAATGTACCTGACTAGTAAGTATCTTAAAACCTATGGATTGCTATGTCTCCGAAAGAGAATCAAGCATGTGTACAGGGGCATAAACGCAGCAGTGATAGGATTGGAGAGGTTCGGTGAGCAAATGAAGACCCTTTGAAGTCATATTGCATGGTACCCATTCCACGGGTTTCAACTACCCAGGTTTAAGGTATTCTTCCTTCAGCTAAAACATGCATGTGGAACCTAGAGTATGATCAACCATGTGATCGGGAGACGTGTTCAAATATGTCTCAGTTTTCGTACCCTGGTACTCGGGTGCAACATTCCAGACGCTTTACTAACACCCTCCCGACTTGGAGAGTCAGTCCCTTTAACCTCCTGTTTGGCCCAGTTTGCAATTTCTGCGGAAGATGAACAGGAATAGCGAGAACCAATGAGAGACTAGCTGGAGGTGTCTGGACGGGCAAATTTAACTCTCATTTCCCACCAGGAAGAGGAATTAACCAAAGGCTCAGCGTGCCGTGCCGGAACCAGATTAGGGCCTGAAGCCATCCTGCGGTGTTGCGGCCAGCTCAAAAGAAAGCGAGTTGAAGAAAGGAGCTCAGGGGCACTGTAATTCACAAACCTGCAGAGTTATAAATGACAGCTATCATCCAAAAATATACTGAAGTAAGGCTGCCAAGAGGACTTGAAAGCGGGGCAGAATTGCAGGAAACCGATTTCAGGAGGTAGACTGGAATTGCATTGAAAGCATAGGAAAAGAGGCAGAACGTCCACAATGATGCACTTGGCCAAAAAGGGCGTATGCGTTTTTTCCTGAATATATTCAGGAAAAAACGCATACGCCCTTTTTGGCCAACCAAGCAAGCTTGCAAAGGAAATCTGCACTACAATGAAGTCTCACTTCCCCCCGGTCAAAAGGGCCATCTGAAAAAAGTGTAAAATCCAGAAAGGCAGGACAGGCCATGGAGAACTGGGAGCCTTGTTATGCTGATGGGCGGGATGTAAATTGCCAACAGACACTCGGGAGAAGTGTATGGTGTTTCCTGAAACATCTAAAAAACAAAGCAACAGAGCCTAGGGCACTTCCACTTATGGTCCTATAGCTTAGGGAAATTAAAATCAAAAAGACACAGCCACCCCAAAGTTTGGGACGCCTCTGTTTACAAGAACCTCGTTTACAGTACAAGTTCAACATCGCAGAAAGTGAAAAATGGATAAAGAAGTTGTGGTATTTACTTACAAAGCAATATCACTCAGCAATGAAATCTATGTCATCAGGCCCTTAGCAGCACAATGAGTGGATTCAGGTATGATGATTCTAACTGAAATAAGTCACACAGAAAAAGAAACATCATAAGATATCAGTAATACACGGAATGTAAACTTGGCTACACAGGAACTGAATTACAGAACAGAACAGGGTCTCAAATTTAGAAAACCAACTTATGCTTGCATAAGGGGAAAGGTGAGTTGGGGTGCTGCATAAAACCAGAGATTGAAATGAGCACAGATAAAGTTCCTTAAGCCAAATATGGAATAGACAAGAGCTACCTCTTGCTCAACGAAATGGACTCAACACCGCATATTAAATGCCTAAGAATGTACCTGACTAGTAAGTATCTTAAAACCTATGGATTGCTATGTCTCCGAAAGAGAATCAAGCATGTGTACAGGGGCATAAACGCAGCACTGATAGGATTGGAGAGGTTCGGTGAGCAAATGAAGACCCTTTGAAGTCATATTGCATGGTACCCATTCCACGGGTTTCAACTACCCAGGTTTAAGGTATTCTTCCTTCAGCTAAAACATGCATGTGGAACCTAGAGTATGATCAACCATGTGATCGGGAGACGTGTTCAAATATGTCTCAGTTTTCGTACCCTGGTACTCGGGTGCAACATTCCAGACGCTTTACTAACACCCTCCCGACTTGGAGAGTCAGTCCCTTTAACCTCCTGTTTGGCCCAGTTTGCAATTTCTGCGGAAGATGAACAGGAATAGTGAGAACCAATGAGAGACTAGCTGGAGGTGTCTGGACGGGCAAATTTAACTCTCATTTCCCACCAGGAAGAGGAATTAACCAAAGGCTCAGCGTGCCGTGCCGGAACCAGATTAGGGCCTGAAGCCATCCTGCGGTGTTGCGGCCAGCTCAAAAGAAAGCGAGTTGAAGAAAGGAGCTCAGGGGCACTGTAATTCACAAAGCTGCAGAGTTATAAATGACAGCTAACGTCCCAAAATATACTGAAGTAAGGCTGCCAAGAGGACTTGAAAGCGGGGCAGAATTGCAGGAAACCGATTTCAGGAGGCAGACTGGAATTGCATTGAAAGCATAGGAAAAGAGGCAGAACGTCCAAAATGATGCACTTGGCCTAAAAGAGCGTATGCGTTTTTTCCTGAATATATTCAGGAAAAAACGCATACGCCCTTTTTGGCCAACCAAGCAAGCTTGCAAAGGAAATCTGCACTACAATGAAGTCTCACTTCCCCCCGGTCAAAAGGGCCATCTGAAAAAAGTGTAAAATCCAGAAAGGCAGGACAGGCCATGGAGAACTGGGAGCCTTGTTATGCTGATGGGCGGGATGTAAATTGCCAACAGACACTCGGGAGAAGTGTATGGTGTTTCCTGAAACATCTAAAAAACAAAGCAACAGAGCCTAGGGCACTTCCACTTATGGTCCTATAGCTTAGGGAAATTAAAATCAAAAAGACACAGCCACCCCAAAGTTTGGGACGCCTCTGTTTACAAGAACCTCGTTTACAGTACAAGTTCAACATCGCAGAAAGTGAAAAATGGATAAAGAAGTTGTGGTATTTACTTACAAAGCAATATCACTCAGCAATGAAATCTATGTCATCAGGCCCTTAGCAGCACAATGAGTGGATTCAGGTATGATGATTCTAACTGAAATAAGTCACACAGAAAAAGAAACATCATAAGATATCAGTAATACACGGAATGTAAACTTGGCTACACAGGAACTGAATTACAGAACAGAACAGGGTCTCAAATTTAGAAAACCAACTTATGCTTGCTTAAGGGGAAAGGTGAGTTGGGGTGCTGCATAAAACCAGAGATTGAAATGAACACAGATAAAGTTCCTTAAGCCAAATATGGAATAGACAAGAGCTACTCCTTGCTCAACGAAATGGACTCAACACCGCATATTAAATGCCTAAGAATGTACCTGACTAGTAAGTATCTTAAAACCTATGGATTGCTATGTCTCCGAAAGAGAATCAAGCATGTGTACAGGGGCATAAACGCAGCAGTGATAGGATTGGAGAGGTTCGGTGAGCAAATGAAGACCCTTTGAAGTCATATTGCATGGTACCCATTCCACGGGTTTCAACTACCCAGGTTTAAGGTATTCTTCTTTCAGCTAAAACATGCATGTGGAACCTAGAGTATGATCAACCATGTGATCGGGAGACATGTTCAAATATGTCTCAGTTTTCGTACCCTGGTACTCGGGTGCAACATTCCAGACGCTTTACTAACACCCTCCCGACTTGGAGAGTCAGTCCCTTTAACCTCCTGTTTGGCCCAGTTTGCAATTTCTGCGGAAGATGAACAGGAATAGCGAGAACCAATGAGAGACTAGCTGGAGGTGTCTGGACGGGCAAATTTAACTCTCATTTCCCACCAGGAAGAGGAATTAACCAAAGGCTCAGCGTGCCGTGCCGGAACCAGATTAGGGCCTGAAGCCATCCTGCGGTGTTGCGGCCAGCTCAAAAGAAAGCGAGTTGAAGAAAGGAGCTCAGGGGCACTGTAATTCACAAACCTGCAGAGTTATAAATGACAGCTATCGTCCAAAAATATACTGAAGTAAGGCTGCCAAGAGGACTTGAAAGCGGGGCAGAATTGCAGGAAACCGATTTCAGGAGGTAGACTGGAATTGCATTGAAAGCATAGGAAAAGAGGCAGAACGTCCACAATGATGCACTTGGCCAAAAAGGGCGTATGCGTTTTTTCCTGAATATATTCAGGAAAAAACGCATACGCCCTTTTTGGCCAACCAAGCAAACTTGCAAAGGAAATCTGCACTACAATGAAGTCTCACTTCCCCCCGGTCAAAAGGGCCATCTGAAAAACGTGTAAAATCCAGAAAGACAGGACAGGCCATGGAGAACTGGGAGCCTTGTTATGCTGATGGGCGGGATGTAAATTGCCAACAGACACTCGGGAGAAGTGTATGGTGTTTCCTGAAGCATCTAAAAAACAAAGCAACAGAGCCTAGGGCACTTCCACTTATGGTCCTATAGCTTAGGGAAATTAAAATCAAAAAGACACAGCCACCCCAAAGTTTGGGACGCCTCTGTTTACAAGAACCTCGTTTACAGTACAAGTTCAACATCGCAGAAAGTGAAAAATGGATAAAGAAGTTGTGGTATTTACTTACAAAGCAATATCACTCAGCAATGAAATCTATGTCATCAGGCCCTTAGCAGCACAATGAGTGGATTCAGGTATGATGATTCTAACTGAAATAAGTCACACAGAAAAAGAAACATCATAAGATATCAGTAATACACGGAATGTAAACTTGGCTACACAGGAACTGAATTACAGAACAGAACAGGGTCTCAAATTTAGAAAACCAACTTATGCTTTCTTAAGGGTAAAGGTGAGTTGGGGTGCTGCATAAAACCAGAGATTGAAATGAGCACAGATAAAGTTCATTAAGCCAAATATGGAATAGACAAGAGCTACTCCTTGCTCAACGAAATGGACTCAACACCGCATATTAAATGCCTAAGAATGTACCTGACTAGTAAGTATCTTAAAACCTATGGATTGCTATGTCTCCGAAAGAGAATCAAGCATGTGTACAGGGGCATAAACGCAGCAGTGATAGTATTGGAGAGGTTCGGTGAGCAAATGAAGACCCTTTGAAGTCATATTGCATGGTACCCATTCCACGGGTTTCAACTACCCAGGTTTAAGGTATTCTTCCTTCAGCTAAAACATGCATGTGGAACCTAGAGTATGATCAACCATGTGATCGGGAGACGTGTTCAAATATGTCTCAGTTTTCGTACCCTGGTACTCGGGTGCAACATTCCAGACGCTTTACTAACACCCTCCCGACTTGGAGAGTCAGTCCCTTTAACCTCCTGTTTGGCCCAGTTTGCAATTTCTGCGGAAGATGAACAGGAATAGCGAGAACCAATGAGAGACTAGCTGGAGGTGTCTGGACGGGCAAATTTAACTCTCATTTCCCACCAGGAAGAGGAATTAACCAAAGGCTCAGCGTGCCGTGCCGGAACCAGATTAGGGCCTGAAGCCATCCTGCGGTGTTGCGGTCAGCTCAAAAGAAAGCGAATTGAAGAAAGGAGCTCAGGGGCACTGTAATTCACAAACCTGCAGAGTTATAAATGACAGCTAACGTCCAAAAATATACTGAAGTAAGGCTGCCAAGAGGACTTGAAAGCGGGGCAGAATTGCAGGAAACTGATTTCAGGAGGCAGACTGGAATTGCATTGAAAGCATAGGAAAAGAGGCAGAACGTCCAAAATGATGCACTTGGCCAAAAAGGGCGTATGCGTTTTTTCCTGAATATATTCAGGAAAAAACGCATACGCCCTTTTTGGCCAACCAAGCAAGCTTGCAAAGGAAATCTGCACTACAATGAAGTCTCACTTCCCCCCGGTCAAAAGGGCCATCTGAAAAAAGTGTAAAATCCAGAAAGGCAGGACAGGCCATGGAGAACTGGGAGCCTTGTTATGCTGATGGGCGGGATGTAAATTGCCAACAGACACTGGGGAGAAGTGTATGGTGTTTCCTGAAACATCTAAAAAACAAAGCAACAGAGCCTAGGGCACTTCCACTTATGGTCCTATAGCTTAGGGAAATTAAAATCAAAAAGACACAGCCACCCCAAAGTTTGGGACGCCTCTGTTTACAAGAACCTCGTTTACAGTACAAGTTCAACATCGCAGAAAGTGAAAAATGGATAAAGAAGTTGTGGTATTTACTTACAAAGCAATATCACTCAGCAATGAAATCTATGTCATCAGGCCCTTAGCAGCACAATGAGTGGATTCAGGTATGATGATTCTAACTGAAATAAGTCACACAGAAAAAGAAACATCATAAGATATCAGTAATACACGGAATGTAAACTTGGCTCCACAGGAACTGAATTACAGAACAGAACAGGGTCTCAAATTTAGAAAACCAACTTATGCTTGCTTAAGGGGAAAGGTGAGTTGGGGTGCTGCATAAAACCAGAGATTGAAATGAACACAGATAAAGTTCCTTAAGCCAAATATGGAATAGACAAGAGCTACTCCTTGCTCAACGAAATGGACTCAACACCGCATATTAAATGCCTAAGAATGTACCTGACTAGTAAGTATCTTAAAACCTATGGATTGCTATGTCTCCGAAAGAGAATCAAGCATGTGTACAGGGGCATAAACGCAGCAGTGATAGGATTGGAGAGGTTCGATGAGCAAATGAAGACCCTTTGAAGTCATATTGCATGGTACCCATTCCACGGGTTTCAACTACCCAGGTTTAAGGTATTCTTCTTTCAGCTAAAACATGCATGTGGAACCTAGAGTATGATCAACCATGTGATCGGGAGACATGTTCAAATATGTCTCAGTTTTCGTACCCTGGTACTCGGGTGCAACATTCCAGACGCTTTACTAACACCCTCCCGACTTGGAGAGTCAGTCCCTTTAACCTCCTGTTTGGCCCAGTTTGCAATTTCTGCGGAAGATGAACAGGAATAGCGAGAACCAATGAGAGACTAGCTGGAGGTGTCTGGACGGGCAAATTTAACTCTCATTTCCCACCAGGAAGAGGAATTAACCAAAGGCTCAGCGTGCCGTGCCGGAACCAGATTAGGGCCTGAAGCCATCCTGCGGTGTTGCGGCCAGCTCAAAAGAAAGCGAGTTGAAGAAAGGAGCTCAGGGGCACTGTAATTCACAAACCTGCAGAGTTATAAATGACAGCTATCGTCCAAAAATATACTGAAGTAAGGCTGCCAAGAGGACTTGAAAGCGGGGCAGAATTGCAGGAAACCGATTTCAGGAGGTAGACTGGAATTGCATTGAAAGCATAGGAAAAGAGGCAGAACGTCCACAATGATGCACTTGGCCAAAAAGGGCGTATGCGTTTTTTCCTGAATATATTCAGGAAAAAACGCATACGCCCTTTTTGGCCAACCAAGCAAACTTGCAAAGGAAATCTGCACTACAATGAAGTCTCACTTCCCCCCGGTCAAAAGGGCCATCTGAAAAACGTGTAAAATCCAGAAAGACAGGACAGGCCATGGAGAACTGGGAGCCTTGTTATGCTGATGGGCGGGATGTAAATTGCCAACAGACACTCGGGAGAAGTGTATGGTGTTTCCTGAAGCATCTAAAAAACAAAGCAACAGAGCCTAGGGCACTTCCACTTATGGTCCTATAGCTTAGGGAAATTAAAATCAAAAAGACACAGCCACCCCAAAGTTTGGGACGCCTCTGTTTACAAGAACCTCGTTTACAGTACAAGTTCAACATCGCAGAAAGTGAAAAATGGATAAAGAAGTTGTGGTATTTACTTACAAAGCAATATCACTCAGCAATGAAATCTATATCATCAGGCCCTTAGCAGCACAATGAGTGGATTCAGGTATGATGATTCTAACTGAAATAAGTCACACAGAAAAAGAAACATCATAAGATATCAGTAATACACGGAATGTAAACTTGGCTACACAGGAACTGAATTACAGAACAGAACAGGGTCTCAAATTTAGAAAACCAACTTATGCTTTCTTAAGGGTAAAGGTGAGTTGGGGTGCTGCATAAAACCAGAGATTGAAATGAGCACAGATAAAGTTCCTTAAGCCAAATATGGAATAGACAAGAGCTACTCCTTGCTCAACGAAATGGACTCAACACCGCATATTAAATGCCTAAGAATGTACCTGACTAGTAAGTATCTTAAAACCTATGGATTGCTATGTCTCCGAAAGAGAATCAAGCATGTGTACAGGGGCATAAACGCAGCAGTGATAGGATTGGAGAGGTTCGGTGAGCAAATGAAGACCCTTTGAAGTCATATTGCATGGTACCCATTCCACGGGTTTCAACTACCCAGGTTTAAGGTATTCTTCCTTCAGCTAAAACATGCATGTGGAACCTAGAGTATGATCAACCATGTGATCGGGAGACGTGTTCAAATATGTCTCAGTTTTCGTACCCTGGTACTCGGGTGCAACATTCCAGACGCTTTACTAACACCCTCCCGACTTGGAGAGTCAGTCCCTTTAACCTCCTGTTTGGCCCAGTTTGCAATTTCTGCGGAAGATGAACAGGAATAGCGAGAACCAATGAGAGACTAGCTGGAGGTGTCTGGACGGGCAAATTTAACTCTCATTTCCCACCAGGAAGAGGAATTAACCAAAGGCTCAGCGTGCCGTGCCGGAACCAGATTAGGGCCTGAAGCCATCCTGCGGTGTTGCGGCCAGCTCAAAAGAAAGCGAGTTGAAGAAAGGAGCTCAGGGGCACTGTAATTCACAAACCTGCAGAGTTATAAATGACAGCTAACGTCCAAAAATATACTGAAGTAAGGCTGCCAAGAGGACTTGAAAGTGGGGCAGAATTGCAGGAAACCGATTTCAGGAGGCAGACTGGAATTGCATTGAAAGCATAGGAAAAGAGGCAGAACGTCCAAAATGATGCACTTGGCCAAAAAGGGCATATGCGTTTTTTCCTGAATATATTCAGGAAAAAACGCATACGCCCTTTTTGGCCAACCAAGCAAGCTTGCAAAGGAAATCTGCACTACAATGAAGTCTCACTTCCCCCCGGTCAAAACGGCCATCTGAAAAAAGTGTAAAATCCAGAAAGGCAGGACAGGCCATGGAGAACTGGGAGCCTTGTTATGCTGATGGGCGGGATGTAAATTGCCAACAGACACTCGGGAGAAGTGTATGGTGTTTCCTGAAACATCTAAAAAACAAAGCAACAGAGCCTAGGGCACTTCCACTTATGGTCCTATAGCTTAGGGAAATTAAAATCAAAAAGACACAGCCACCTCAAAGTTTGGGACGCCGCTGTTTACAAGAACCTCGTTTACAGTACAAGTTCAACATCGCAGAAAGTGAAAAATGGATAAAGAAGTTGTGGTATTTACTTACAAAGCAATATCACTCAGCAATGAAATCTATGTCATCAGGCCCTTAGCAGCACAATGAGTGGATTCAGGTATGATGATTCTAACTGAAATAAGTCACACAGAAAAAGAAACATCATAAGATATCAGTAATACATGGAATGTAAACTTGGCTACACAGGAACTGAATTACAGAACAGAACAGGGTCTCAAATTTAGAAAACCAACTTATGCTTGCTTAAGGGGAAAGGTGAGTTGGGGTGCTGCATAAAACCAGAGATTGAAATGAAGACAGATAAAGTTCCTTAAGCCAAATATGGAATAGACAAGAGCTACTCCTTGCTCAACGAAATGGACTCAACACCGCATATTAAATGCCTAAGAATGTACCTGACTAGTAAGTATCTTAAAACCTATGGATTGCTATGTCTCCGAAAGAGAATCAAGCATGTGTACAGGGGCATAAACGCAGCAGTGATAGGATTGGAGAGGTTCGGTGAGCAAATGAAGACCCTTTGAAGTCATATTGCATGGTACCCATTCCACGGGTTTCAACTACCCAGGTTTAAGGTATTCTTCTTTCAGCTAAAACATGCATGTGGAACCTAGAGTATGATCAACCATGTGATCGGGAGACATGTTCAAATATGTCTCAGTTTTCGTACCCTGGTACTCGGGTGCAACATTCCAGACGCTTTACTAACACCCTCCCGACTTGGAGAGTCAGTCCCTTTAACCTCCTGTTTGGCCCAGTTTGCAATTTCTGCGGAAGATGAACAGGAATAGCGAGAACCAATGAGAGACTAGCTGGAGGTGTCTGGACGGGCAAATTTAACTCTCATTTCCCACCAGGAAGAGGAATTAACCAAAGGCTCAGCGTGCCGTGCCGGAACCAGATTAGGGCCTGAAGCCATCCTGCGGTGTTGCGGCCAGCTCAAAAGAAAGCGAGTTGAAGAAAGGAGCTCAGGGGCACTGTAATTCACAAACCTGCAGAGTTATAAATGACAGCTATCGTCCAAAAATATACTGAAGTAAGGCTGCCAAGAGGACTTGAAAGCGGGGCAGAATTGCAGGAAACCGATTTCAGGAGGTAGACTGGAATTGCATTGAAAGCATAGGAAAAGAGGCAGAACGTCCAAAATGATGCACTTGGCCAAAAAGGGCGTATGCGTTTTTTCCTGAATATATTCAGGAAAAAACGCATACGCCCTTTTTGGCCAACCAAGCAAGCTTGCAAAGGAAATCTGCACTACAATGAAGTCTCACTTCCCCCCGGTCAAAAGGGCCATCTGAAAAAAGTGTAAAATCCAGAAAGGCAGGACAGGCCATGGAGAACTGGGAGCCTTGTTATGCTGATGGGCGGGATGTAAATTGCCAACAGACACTGGGGAGAAGTGTATGGTGTTTCCTGAAACATCTAAAAAACAAAGCAACAGAGCCTAGGGCACTTCCACTTATGGTCCTATAGCTTAGGGAAATTAAAATCAAAAAGACACAGCCACCCCAAAGTTTGGGACGCCTCTGTTTACAAGAACCTCGTTTACAGTACAAGTTCAACATCGCAGAAAGTGAAAAATGGATAAAGAAGTTGTGGTATTTACTTACAAAGCAATATCACTCAGCAATGAAATCTATGTCATCAGGCCCTTAGCAGCACAATGAGTGGATTCAGGTATGATGATTCTAACTGAAATAAGTCACACAGAAAAAGAAACATCATAAGATATCAGTAATACACGGAATGTAAACTTGGCTACACAGGAACTGAATTACAGAACAGAACAGGGTCTCAAATTTAGAAAACCAACTTATGCTTGCTTAAGGGGAAAGGTGAGTTGGGGTGCTGCATAAAACCAGAGATTGAAATGAACACAGATAAAGTTCCTTAAGCCAAATATGGAATAGACAAGAGCTACTCCTTGCTCAACGAAATGGACTCAACACCGCATATTAAATGCCTAAGAATGTACCTGACTAGTAAGTATCTTAAAACCTATGGATTGCTATGTCTCCGAAAGAGAATCAAGCATGTGTACAGGGGCATAAACGCAGCAGTGATAGGATTGGAGAGGTTCGATGAGCAAATGAAGACCCTTTGAAGTCATATTGCATGGTACCCATTCCACGGGTTTCAACTACCCAGGTTTAAGGTATTCTTCTTTCAGCTAAAACATGCATGTGGAACCTAGAGTATGATCAACCATGTGATCGGGAGACATGTTCAAATATGTCTCAGTTTTCGTACCCTGGTACTCGGGTGCAACATTCCAGACGCTTTACTAACACCCTCCCGACTTGGAGAGTCAGTCCCTTTAACCTCCTGTTTGGCCCAGTTTGCAATTTCTGCGGAAGATGAACAGGAATAGCGAGAACCAATGAGAGACTAGCTGGAGGTGTCTGGACGGGCAAATTTAACTCTCATTTCCCACCAGGAAGAGGAATTAACCAAAGGCTCAGCGTGCCGTGCCGGAACCAGATTAGGGCCTGAAGCCATCCTGCGGTGTTGCGGCCAGCTCAAAAGAAAGCGAGTTGAAGAAAGGAGCTCAGGGGCACTGTAATTCACAAACCTGCAGAGTTATAAATGACAGCTATCGTCCAAAAATATACTGAAGTAAGGCTGCCAAGAGGACTTGAAAGCGGGGCAGAATTGCAGGAAACCGATTTCAGGAGGTAGACTGGAATTGCATTGAAAGCATAGGAAAAGAGGCAGAACGTCCACAATGATGCACTTGGCCAAAAAGGGCGTATGCGTTTTTTCCTGAATATATTCAGGAAAAAACGCATACGCCCTTTTTGGCCAACCAAGCAAACTTGCAAAGGAAATCTGCACTACAATGAAGTCTCACTTCCCCCCGGTCAAAAGGGCCATCTGAAAAACGTGTAAAATCCAGAAAGACAGGACAGGCCATGGAGAACTGGGAGCCTTGTTATGCTGATGGGCGGGATGTAAATTGCCAACAGACACTCGGGAGAAGTGTATGGTGTTTCCTGAAGCATCTAAAAAACAAAGCAACAGAGCCTAGGGCACTTCCACTTATGGTCCTATAGCTTAGGGAAATTAAAATCAAAAAGACACAGCCACCCCAAAGTTTGGGACGCCTCTGTTTACAAGAACCTCGTTTACAGTACAAGTTCAACATCGCAGAAAGTGAAAAATGGATAAAGAAGTTGTGGTATTTACTTACAAAGCAATATCACTCAGCAATGAAATCTATGTCATCAGGCCCTTAGCAGCACAATGAGTGGATTCAGGTATGATGATTCTAACTGAAATAAGTCACACAGAAAAAGAAACATCATAAGATATCAGTAATACACGGAATGTAAACTTGGCTACACAGGAACTGAATTACAGAACAGAACAGGGTCTCAAATTTAGAAAACCAACTTATGCTTGCTTAAGGGGAAAGGTGAGTTGGGGTGCTGCATAAAACCAGAGATTGAAATGAACACAGATAAAGTTCCTTAAGCCAAATATGGAATAGACAAGAGCTACTCCTTGCTCAACGAAATGGACTCAACACCGCATATTAAATGCCTAAGAATGTACCTGACTAGTAAGTATCTTAAAACCTATGGATTGCTATGTCTCCGAAAGAGAATCAAGCATGTGTACAGGGGCATAAACGCAGCAGTGATAGGATTGGAGAGGTTCGATGAGCAAATGAAGACCCTTTGAAGTCATATTGCATGGTACCCATTCCACGGGTTTCAACTACCCAGGTTTAAGGTATTCTTCTTTCAGCTAAAACATGCATGTGGAACCTAGAGTATGATCAACCATGTGATCGGGAGACATGTTCAAATATGTCTCAGTTTTCGTACCCTGGTACTCGGGTGCAACATTCCAGACGCTTTACTAACACCCTCCCGACTTGGAGAGTCAGTCCCTTTAACCTCCTGTTTGGCCCAGTTTGCAATTTCTGCGGAAGATGAACAGGAATAGCGAGAACCAATGAGAGACTAGCTGGAGGTGTCTGGACGGGCAAATTTAACTCTCATTTCCCACCAGGAAGAGGAATTAACCAAAGGCTCAGCGTGCCGTGCCGGAACCAGATTAGGGCCTGAAGCCATCCTGCGGTGTTGCGGCCAGCTCAAAAGAAAGCGAGTTGAAGAAAGGAGCTCAGGGGCACTGTAATTCACAAACCTGCAGAGTTATAAATGACAGCTATCGTCCAAAAATATACTGAAGTAAGGCTGCCAAGAGGACTTGAAAGCGGGGCAGAATTGCAGGAAACCGATTTCAGGAGGTAGACTGGAATTGCATTGAAAGCATAGGAAAAGAGGCAGAACGTCCACAATGATGCACTTGGCCAAAAAGGGCGTATGCGTTTTTTCCTGAATATATTCAGGAAAAAACGCATACGCCCTTTTTGGCCAACCAAGCAAACTTGCAAAGGAAATCTGCACTACAATGAAGTCTCACTTCCCCCCGGTCAAAAGGGCCATCTGAAAAACGTGTAAAATCCAGAAAGACAGGACAGGCCATGGAGAACTGGGAGCCTTGTTATGCTGATGGGCGGGATGTAAATTGCCAACAGACACTCGGGAGAAGTGTATGGTGTTTCCTGAAACATCTAAAAAACAAAGCAACAGAGCCTAGGGCACTTCCACTTATGGTCCTATAGCTTAGGGAAATTAAAATCAAAAAGACACAGCCACCCCAAAGTTTGGGACGCCTCTGTTTACAAGAACCTCGTTTACAGTACAAGTTCAACATCGCAGAAAGTGAAAAATGGATAAAGAAGTTGTGGTATTTACTTACAAAGCAATATCACTCAGCAATGAAATCTATATCATCAGGCCCTTAGCAGCACAATGAGTGGATTCAGGTATGATGATTCTAACTGAAATAAGTCACACAGAAAAAGAAACATCATAAGATATCAGTAATACACGGAATGTAAACTTGGCTACACAGGAACTGAATTACAGAACAGAACAGGGTCTCAAATTTAGAAAACCAACTTATGCTTTCTTAAGGGTAAAGGTGAGTTGGGGTGCTGCATAAAACCAGAGATTGAAATGAGCACAGATAAAGTTCCTTAAGCCAAATATGGAATAGACAAGAGCTACTCCTTGCTCAACGAAATGGACTCAACACCGCATATTAAATGCCTAAGAATGTACCTGACTAGTAAGTATCTTAAAACCTATGGATTGCTATGTCTCCGAAAGAGAATCAAGCATGTGTACAGGGGCATAAACGCAGCAGTGATAGGATTGGAGAGGTTCGGTGAGCAAATGAAGACCCTTTGAAGTCATATTGCATGGTACCCATTCCACGGGTTTCAACTACCCAGGTTTAAGGTATTCTTCCTTCAGCTAAAACATGCATGTGGAACCTAGAGTATGATCAACCATGTGATCGGGAGACGTGTTCAAATATGTCTCAGTTTTCGTACCTGGTACTCGGGTGCAACATTCCAGACGCTTTACTAACACCCTCCCGACTTGGAGAGTCAGTCCCTTTAACCTCCTGTTTGGCCCAGTTTGCAATTTCTGCGGAAGATGAACAGGAATAGCGAGAACCAATGAGAGACTAGCTGGAGGTGTCTGGACGGGCAAATTTAACTCTCATTTCCCACCAGGAAGAGGAATTAACCAAAGGCTCAGCGTGCCGTGCCGGAACCAGATTAGGGCCTGAAGCCATCCTGCGGTGTTGCGGCCAGCTCAAAAGAAAGCGAGTTGAAGAAAGGAGCTCAGGGGCACTGTAATTCACAAACCTGCAGAGTTATAAATGACAGCTAACGTCCAAAAATATACTGAAGTAAGGCTGCCAAGAGGACTTGAAAGTGGGGCAGAATTGCAGGAAACCGATTTCAGGAGGCAGACTGGAATTGCATTGAAAGCATAGGAAAAGAGGCAGAACGTCCAAAATGATGCACTTGGCCAAAAAGGGCATATGCGTTTTTTCCTGAATATATTCAGGAAAAAACGCATACGCCCTTTTTGGCCAACCAAGCAAGCTTGCAAAGGAAATCTGCACTACAATGAAGTCTCACTTCCCCCCGGTCAAAACGGCCATCTGAAAAAAGTGTAAAATCCAGAAAGGCAGGACAGGCCATGGAGAACTGGGAGCCTGGTTATGCTGATGGGCGGGATGTAAATTGCCAACAGACACTCGGGAGAAGTGTATGGTGTTTCCTGAAACATCTAAAAAACAAAGCAACAGAGCCTAGGGCACTTCCACTTATGGTCCTATAGCTTAGGGAAATTAAAATCAAAAAGACACAGCCACCTCAAAGTTTGGGACGCCGCTGTTTACAAGAACCTCGTTTACAGTACAAGTTCAACATCGCAGAAAGTGAAAAATGGATAAAGAAGTTGTGGTATTTACTTACAAAGCAATATCACTCAGCAATGAAATCTATGTCATCAGGCCCTTAGCAGCACAATGAGTGGATTCAGGTATGATGATTCTAACTGAAATAAGTCACACAGAAAAAGAAACATCATAAGATATCAGTAATACACGGAATGTAAACTTGGCTACACAGGAACTGAATTACAGAACAGAACAGGGTCTCAAATTTAGAAAACCAACTTATGCTTGCTTAAGGGGAAAGGTGAGTTGGGGTGCTGCATAAAACCAGAGATTGAAATGAACACAGATAAAGTTCCTTAAGCCAAATATGGAATAGACAAGAGCTACTCCTTGCTCAACGAAATGGACTCAACACCGCATATTAAATGCCTAAGAATGTACCTGACTAGTAAGTATCTTAAAACCTATGGATTGCTATGTCTCCGAAAGAGAATCAAGCATGTGTACAGGGGCATAAACGCAGCAGTGATAGGATTGGAGAGGTTCGGTGAGCAAATGAAGACCCTTTGAAGTCATATTGCATGGTACCCATTCCACGGGTTTCAACTACCCAGGTTTAAGGTATTCTTCTTTCAGCTAAAACATGCATGTGGAACCTAGAGTATGATCAACCATGTGATCGGGAGACATGTTCAAATATGTCTCAGTTTTCGTACCCTGGTACTCGGGTGCAACATTCCAGACGCTTTACTAACACCCTCCCGACTTGGAGAGTCAGTCCCTTTAACCTCCTGTTTGGCCCAGTTTGCAATTTCTGCGGAAGATGAACAGGAATAGCGAGAACCAATGAGAGACTAGCTGGAGGTGTCTGGACGGGCAAATTTAACTCTCATTTCCCACCAGGAAGAGGAATTAACCAAAGGCTCAGCGTGCCGTGCCGGAACCAGATTAGGGCCTGAAGCCATCCTGCGGTGTTGCGGCCAGCTCAAAAGAAAGCGAGTTGAAGAAAGGAGCTCAGGGGCACTGTAATTCACAAACCTGCAGAGTTATAAATGACAGCTATCGTCCAAAAATATACTGAAGTAAGGCTGCCAAGAGGACTTGAAAGCGGGGCAGAATTGCAGGAAACCGATTTCAGGAGGTAGACTGGAATTGCATTGAAAGCATAGGAAAAGAGGCAGAACGTCCACAATGATGCACTTGGCCAAAAAGGGTGTATGCGTTTTTTCCTGAATATATTCAGGAAAAAACGCATACGCCCTTTTTGGCCAACCAAGCAAACTTGCAAAGGAAATCTGCACTACAATGAAGTCTCACTTCCCCCCGGTCAAAAGGGCCATCTGAAAAACGTGTAAAATCCAGAAAGACAGGACAGGCCATGGAGAACTGGGAGCCTTGTTATGCTGATGGGCGGGATGTAAATTGCCAACAGACACTCGGGAGAAGTGTATGGTGTTTCCTGAAACATCTAAAAAACAAAGCAACAGAGCCTAGGGCACTTCCACTTATGGTCCTATAGCTTAGGGAAATTAAAATCAAAAAGACACAGCCACCCCAAAGTTTGGGACGCCTCTGTTTACAAGAACCTCGTTTACAGTACAAGTTCAACATCGCAGAAAGTGAAAAATGGATAAAGAAGTTGTGGTATTTACTTACAAAGCAATATCACTCAGCAATGAAATCTATATCATCAGGCCCTTAGCAGCACAATGAGTGGATTCAGGTATGATGATTCTAACTGAAATAAGTCACACAGAAAAAGAAACATCATAAGATATCAGTAATACACGGAATGTAAACTTGGCTACACAGGAACTGAATTACAGAACAGAACAGGGTCTCAAATTTAGAAAACCAACTTATGCTTTCTTAAGGGTAAAGGTGAGTTGGGGTGCTGCATAAAACCAGAGATTGAAATGAACACAGATAAAGTTCCTTAAGCCAAATATGGAATAGACAAGAGCTACTCCTTGCTCAACGAAATGGACTCAACACCGCATATTAAATGCCTAAGAATGTACCTGACTAGTAAGTATCTTAAAACCTATGGATTGCTATGTCTCCGAAAGAGAATCAAGCATGTGTACAGGGGCATAAACGCAGCAGTGATAGGATTGGAGAGGTTCGGTGAGCAAATGAAGACCCTTTGAAGTCATATTGCATGGTACCCATTCCACGGGTTTCAACTACCCAGGTTTAAGGTATTCTTCCTTCAGCTAAAACATGCATGTGGAACCTAGAGTATGATCAACCATGTGATCGGGAGACGTGTTCAAATATGTCTCAGTTTTCGTACCCTGGTACTCGGGTGCAACATTCCAGACGCTTTACTAACACCCTCCCGACTTGGAGAGTCAGTCCCTTTAACCTCCTGTTTGGCCCAGTTTGCAATTTCTGCGGAAGATGAACAGGAATAGCGAGAACCAATGAGAGACTAGCTGGAGGTGTCTGGACGGGCAAATTTAACTCTCATTTCCCACCAGGAAGAGGAATTAACCAAAGGCTCAGCGTGCCGTGCCGGAACCAGATTAGGGCCTGAAGCCATCCTGCGGTGTTGCGGCCAGCTCAAAAGAAAGCGAGTTGAAGAAAGGAGCTCAGGGGCACTGTAATTCACAAACCTGCAGAGTTATAAATGACAGCTAACGTCCAAAAATATACTGAAGTAAGGCTGCCAAGAGGACTTGAAAGTGGGGCAGAATTGCAGGAAACCGATTTCAGGAGGCAGACTGGAATTGCATTGAAAGCATAGGAAAAGAGGCAGAACGTCCAAAATGATGCACTTGGCCAAAAAGGGCATATGCGTTTTTTCCTGAATATATTCAGGAAAAAACGCATACGCCCTTTTTGGCCAACCAAGCAAGCTTGCAAAGGAAATCTGCACTACAATGAAGTCTCACTTCCCCCCGGTCAAAACGGCCATCTGAAAAAAGTGTAAAATCCAGAAAGGCAGGACAGCCCATGGAGAACTGGGAGCCTTGTTATGCTGATGGGCGGGATGTAAATTGCCAACAGACACTCGGGAGAAGTGTATGGTGTTTCCTGAAACATCTAAAAAACAAAGCAACAGAGCCTAGGACACTTCCACTTATGGTCCTATAGCTTAGGGAAATTAAAATCAAAAAGACACAGCCACCTCAAAGTTTGGGACGCCGCTGTTTACAAGAACCTCGTTTACAGTACAAGTTCAACATCGCAGAAAGTGAAAAATGGATAAAGAAGTTGTGGTATTTACTTACAAAGCAATATCACTCAGCAATGAAATCTATGTCATCAGACCCTTAGCAGCACAATGAGTGGATTCAGGTATGATGATTCTAACTGAAATAAGTCACACAGAAAAAGAAACATCATAAGATATCAGTAATACACGGAATGTAAACTTGGCTACACAGGAACTGAATTACAGAACAGAACAGGGTCTCAAATTTAGAAAACCAACTTATGCTTGCTTAAGGGGAAAGGTGAGTTGGGGTGCTGCATAAAACCAGAGATTGAAATGAACACAGATAAAGTTCCTTAAGCCAAATATGGAATAGACAAGAGCTACTCCTTGCTCAACGAAATGGACTCAACACCGCATATTAAATGCCTAAGAATGTACCTGACTAGTAAGTATCTTAAAACCTATGGATTGCTATGTCTCCGAAAGAGAATCAAGCATGTGTACAGGGGCATAAACGCAGCAGTGATAGGATTGGAGAGGTTCGGTGAGCAAATGAAGACCCTTTGAAGTCATATTGCATGGTACCCATTCCACGGGTTTCAACTACCAAGGTTTAAGGTATTCTTCTTTCAGCTAAAACATGCATGTGGAACCTAGAGTATGATCAACCATGTGATCGGGAGACATGTTCAAATATGTCTCAGTTTTCGTACCCTGGTACTCGGGTGCAACATTCCAGACGCTTTACTAACACCCTCCCGACTTGGAGAGTCAGTCCCTTTAACCTCCTGTTTGGCCCAGTTTGCAATTTCTGCGGAAGATGAACAGGAATAGCGAGAACCAATGAGAGACTAGCTGGAGGTGTCTGGACGGGCAAATTTAACTCTCATTTCCCACCAGGAAGAGGAATTAACCAAAGGCTCAGCGTGCCGTGCCGGAACCAGATTAGGGCCTGAAGCCATCCTGCGGTGTTGCGGCCAGCTCAAAAGAAAGCGAGTTGAAGAAAGGAGCTCAGGGGCACTGTAATTCACAAACCTGCAGAGTTATAAATGACAGCTAACGTCCAAAAATATACTGAAGTAAGGCTGCCAAGAGGACTTGAAAGCAGGGCAGAATTGCAGGAAACCGATTTCAGGAGGCAGACTGGAATTGCATTGAAAGCATAGGAAAAGAGGCAGAACGTCCAAAATGATGCACTTGGCCAAAAAGGGCATATGCGTTTTTTCCTGAATATATTCAGGAAAAAACGCATACGCCCTTTTTGGCCAACCAAGCAAGCTTGCAAAGGAAATCTGCACTACAATGAAGTCTCACTTCCCCCCGGTCAAAACGGCCATCTGAAAAAAGTGTAAAATCCAGAAAGGCAGGACAGGCCATGGAGAACTGGGAGCCTTGTTATGCTGATGGGCGGGATGTAAATTGCCAACAGACACTCGGGAGAAGTGTATGGTGTTTCCTGAAACATCTAAAAAACAAAGCAACAGAGCCTAGGACACTTCCACTTATGGTCCTATAGCTTAGGGAAATTAAAATCAAAAAGACACAGCCACCTCAAAGTTTGGGACGCCGCTGTTTACAAGAACCTCGTTTACAGTACAAGTTCAACATCGCAGAAAGTGAAAAATGGATAAAGAAGTTGTGGTATTTACTTACAAAGCAATATCACTCAGCAATGAAATCTATGTCATCAGGCCCTTAGCAGCACAATGAGTGGATTCAGGTATGATGATTCTAACTGAAATAAGTCACACAGAAAAAGAAACATCATAAGATATCAGTAATACACGGAATGTAAACTTGGCTACACAGGAACTGAATTACAGAACAGAACAGGGTCTCAAATTTAGAAAACCAACTTATGCTTGCTTAAGGGGAAAGGTGAGTTGGGGTGCTGCATAAAACCAGAGATTGAAATGAACACAGATAAAGTTCCTTAAGCCAAATATGGAATAGACAAGAGCTACTCCTTGCTCAACGAAATGGACTCAACACCGCATATTAAATGCCTAAGAATGTACCTGACTAGTAAGTATCTTAAAACCTATGGATTGCTATGTCTCCGAAAGAGAATCAAGCATGTGTACAGGGGCATAAACGCAGCAGTGATAGGATTGGAGAGGTTCGGTGAGCAAATGAAGACCCTTTGAAGTCATATTGCATGGTACCCATTCCACGGGTTTCAACTACCCAGGTTTAAGGTATTCTTCTTTCAGCTAAAACATGCATGTGGAACCTAGAGTATGATCAACCATGTGATCGGGAGACATGTTCAAATATGTCTCAGTTTTCGTACCCTGGTACTCGGGTGCAACATTCCAGACGCTTTACTAACACCCTCCCGACTTGGAGAGTCAGTCCCTTTAACCTCCTGTTTGGCCCAGTTTGCAATTTCTGCGGAAGATGAACAGGAATAGCGAGAACCAATGAGAGACTAGCTGGAGGTGTCTGGACGGGCAAATTTAACTCTCATTTCCCACCAGGAAGAGGAATTAACCAAAGGCTCAGCGTGCCGTGCCGGAACCAGATTAGGGCCTGAAGCCATCCTGCGGTGTTGCGGCCAGCTCAAAAGAAAGCGAGTTGAAGAAAGGAGCTCAGGGGCACTGTAATTCACAAACCTGCAGAGTTATAAATGACAGCTATCGTCCAAAAATATACTGAAGTAAGGCTGCCAAGAGGACTTGAAAGCGGGGCAGAATTGCAGGAAACCGATTTCAGGAGGTAGACTGGAATTGCATTGAAAGCATAGGAAAAGAGGCAGAACGTCCACAATGATGCACTTGGCCAAAAAGGGCGTATGCGTTTTTTCCTGAATATATTCAGGAAAAAACGCATACGCCCTTTTTGGCCAACCAAGCAAACTTGCAAAGAAATCTGCACTACAATGAAGTCTCACTTCCCCCCGGTCAAAAGGGCCATCTGAAAAACGTGTAAAATGCAGAAAGACAGGACAGGCCATGGAGAACTGGGAGCCTTGTTATGCTGATGGGCGGGATGTAAATTGCCAACAGACACTCGGGAGAAGTGTATGGTGTTTCCTGAAGCATCTACAAAACAAAGCAACAGAGCCTAGGGCACTTCCACTTATGGTCCTATAGCTTAGGGAAATTAAAATCAAAAAGACACAGCCACCCCAAAGTTTGGGACGCCTCTGTTTACAAGAACCTCGTTTACAGTACAAGTTCAACATCGCAGAAAGTGAAAAATGGATAAAGAAGTTGTGGTATTTACTTACAAAGCAATATCACTCAGCAATGAAATCTATGTCATCAGGCCCTTAGCAGCACAATGAGTGGATTCAGGTATGATGATTCTAACTGAAATAAGTCACACAGAAAAAGAAACATCATAAGATATCAGTAATACACGGAATGTAAACTTGGCTACACAGGAACTGAATTACAGAACAGAACAGGGTCTCAAATTTAGAAAACCAACTTATGCTTGCTTAAGGGGAAAGGTGAGTTGGGGTGCTGCATAAAACCAGAGATTGAAATGAGCACAGATAAAGTTCCTTAAGCCAAATATGGAATAGACAAGAGCTACTCCTTGCTCAACGAAATGGACTCAACACCGCATATTAAACGCATAAGAATGTACCTGACTAGTCAGTATCTTAAAACCTATGGATTGCTATGTCTCCGAAAGAGAATCAAGCATGTGTACAGGGGCATAAACGCAGCAGTGATAGGATTGGAGAGGTTCGGTGAGCAAATGAAGACCCTTTGAAGTCATATTGCATGGTACCCATTCCACGGGTTTCAACTACCCAGGTTTAAGGTATTCTTCCTTCAGCTAAAACATGCATGTGGAACCTAGAGTATGATCAACCATGTGATCGGGAGACGTGTTCAAATATGTCTCAGTTTTCGTACCTGGTACTCGGGTGCAACATTCCAGACGCTTTACTAACACCCTCCCGACTTGGAGAGTCAGTCCCTTTAACCTCCTGTTTGGCCCAGTTTGCAATTTCTGCGGAAGATGAACAGGAATAGCGAGAACCAATGAGAGACTAGCTGGAGGTGTCTGGACGGGCAAATTTAACTCTCATTTCCCACCAGGAAGAGGAATTAACCAAAGGCTCAGCGTGCCGTGCCGGAACCAGATTAGGGCCTGAAGCCATCCTGCGGTGTTGCGGCCAGCTCAAAAGAAAGCGAGTTGAAGAAAGGAGCTCAGGGGCACTGTAATTCACAAACCTGCAGAGTTATAAATGACAGCTATCGTCCAAAAATATACTGAAGTAAGGCTGCCAAGAGGACTTGAAAGCGGGGCAGAATTGCAGGAAACCGATTTCAGGAGGCAGACTGGAATTGCATTGAAAGCATAGGAAAAGAGGCAGAACGTCCACAATGATGCACTTGGCCAAAAAGGGCGTATGCGTTTTTTCCTGAATATATTCAGGAAAAAACGCATACGCCCTTTTTGGCCAACCAAGCAAGCTTGCAAAGGAAATCTGCACTACAATGAAGTCTCACTTCCCCCCGGTCAAAAGGGCCATCTGAAAAAAGGGTAAAATCCAGAAAGGCAGGACAGGCCATGGAGAACTGGGAGCCTTGTTATGCTGATGGGCGGGATGAAAATTGCCAGCAGACACTCGGGAGAAGTGTATGGTGTTTCCTGAAACATCTAAAAAACAAAGCAACAGAGCCTAGGGCACTTCCACTTATGGTCCTATAGCTTAGGGAAATTAAAATCAAAAAGACACAGCCACCCCAAAGTTTGGGACGCCTCTGTTTACAAGAACCTCGTGTACAGTACAAGTTCAACATCGCAGAAAGTGAAAAATGGATAAAGAAGTTGTGGTATTTACTTACAAAGCAATATCACTCAGCAATGAAATCTATGTCATCAGGCCCTTAGCAGCACAATGAGTGGATTCAGGTATGATGATTCTAACTGAAATAAGTCACACAGAAAAAGAAACATCATAAGATATCAGTAATACACGGAATGTAAACTTGGCTCCACAGGAACTGAATTACAGAACAGAACAGGGTCTCAAATTTAGAAAACCAACTTATGCTTGCTTAAGGGTAAAGGTGAGTTGGGGTGCTGCATAAAACCAGAGATTGAAATGAGCACAGATAAAGTTCCTTAAGCCAAATATGGAATAGACAAGAGCTACTCCTTGCTCAACGAAATGGACTCAACACCGCATATTAAATGCCTAAGAATGTACCTGACTACTCAGTATCTTAAAACCTATGGATTGCTATGTCTCCGAAAGAGAATCAAGCATGTGTACAGGGGCATAAACGCAGCAGTGATAGGATTGGAGAGGTTCGGTGAGCAAATGAAGACCCTTTGAAGTCATATTGCATGGTACCCATTCCACGGCTTTCAACTACCCAGGTTTAAGGTATTCTTCCTTCAGCTAAAACATGCATGTGGAACCTAGAGTATGATCAACCATGTGATTGGGAGACGTGTTCAAATATGTCTCAGTTTTCGTACCCTGGTACTCGGGTGCAACATTCCAGACGCTTTACTAACACCCTCCCGACTTGGAGAGTCAGTCCCTTTAACCTCCTGTTTGGCCCAGTTTGCAATTTCTGCGGAAGATGAACAGGAATAGCGAGAACCAATGAGAGACTAGCTGGAGGTGTCTGGACGGGCAAATTTAACTCTCATTTCCCACCAGGAAGAGGAATTAACCAAAGGCTCAGCGTGCCGTGCCGGAACCAGATTAGGGCCTGAAGCCATCCTGCGGTGTTGCGGCCAGCTCAAAAGAAAGCGAGTTGAAGAAAGGAGCTCAGGGGCACTGTAATTCACAAACCTGCAGAGTTATAAATGACAGCTATCGTCCAAAAATATACTGAAGTAAGGCTGCCAAGAGGACTTGAAAGCGGGGCAGAATTGCAGGAAACCGATTTCAGGAGGCAGACTGGAATTGCATTGAAAGCATAGGAAAAGAGGCAGAACGTCCACAATGATGCACTTGGCCAAAAAGGGCGTATGCGTTTTTTCCTGAATATATTCAGGAAAAAACGCATACGCCCTTTTTGGCCAACCAAGCAAGCTTGCAAAGGAAATCTGCACTACAATGAAGTCTCACTTCCCCCCGGTCAAAAGGGCCATCTGAAAAAAGTGTAAAATCCAGAAAGACAGGACAGGCCATGGAGAACTGGGAGCCTTGTTATGCTGATGGGCGGGATGTAAATTGCCAACAGACACTCGGGAGAAGTGTATGGTGTTTCCTGAAACATCTAAAAAACAAAGCAACAGAGCCTAGGGCACTTCCACTTATGGTCCTATAGCTTAGGGAAATTAAAATCAAAAAGACACAGCCACCCCAAAGTTTGGGACGCCTCTGTTTACAAGAACCTCGTTTACAGTACAAGTTCAACATCGCAGAAAGTGAAAAATGGATAAAGAAGTTGTGGTATTTACTTACAAAGCAATATCACTCAGCAATGAAATCTATGTCATCAGGCCCTTAGCAGCACAATGAGTGGATTCAGGTATGATGATTCTAACTGAAATAAGTCACACAGAAAAAGAAACATCATAAGATATCAGTAATACACGGAATGTAAACTTGGCTCCACAGGAACTGAATTACAGAACAGAACAGGGTCTCAAATTTAGAAAACCAACTTATGCTTGCTTAAGGGGAAAGGTGAGTTGGGGTGCTGCATAAAACCAGAGATTGAAATGAGCACAGATAAAGTTCCTTAAGCCAAATATGGAATAGACAAGAGCTACTCCTTGCTCAACGAAATGGACTCAACACCGCATATTAAACGCATAAGAATGTACCTGACTAGTCAGTATCTTAAAACCTATGGATTGCTATGTCTCCGAAAGAGAATCAAGCATGTGTACAGGGGCATAAACGCAGCAGTGATAGGATTGGAGAGGTTCGGTGAGCAAATGAAGACCCTTTGAAGTCATATTGCATGGTACCCATTCCACGGGTTTCAACTACCCAGGTTTAAGGTATTCTTCCTTCAGCTAAAACATGCATGTGGAACCTAGAGTATGATCAACCATGTGATCGGGAGACGTGTTCAAATATGTCTCAGTTTTCGTACCTGGTACTCGGGTGCAACATTCCAGACGCTTTACTAACACCCTCCCGACTTGGAGAGTCAGTCCCTTTAACCTCCTGTTTGGCCCAGTTTGCAATTTCTGCGGAAGATGAACAGGAATAGCGAGAACCAATGAGAGACTAGCTGGAGGTGTCTGGACGGGCAAATTTAACTCTCATTTCCCACCAGGAAGAGGAATTAACCAAAGGCTCAGCGTGCCGTGCCGGAACCAGATTAGGGCCTGAAGCCATCCTGCGGTGTTGCGGCCAGCTCAAAAGAAAGCGAGTTGAAGAAAGGAGCTCAGGGGCACTGTAATTCACAAACCTGCAGAGTTATAAATGACAGCTATCGTCCAAAAATATACTGAAGTAAGGCTGCCAAGAGGACTTGAAAGCGGGGCAGAATTGCAGGAAACCGATTTCAGGAGGTAGACTGGAATTGCATTGAAAGCATAGGAAAAGAGGCAGAACGTCCACAATGATGCACTTGGCCAAAAAGGGCGTATGCGTTTTTTCCTGAATATATTCAGGAAAAAACGCATACGCCCTTTTTGGCCAACCAAGCAAGCTTGCAAAGGAAATCTGCACTACAATGAAGTCTCACTTCCCCCCGGTCAAAAGGGCCATCTGAAAAAAGTGTAAAATCCAGAAAGACAGGACAGGCCATGGAGAACTGGGAGCCTTGTTATGCTGATGGGCGGGATGTAAATTGCCAACAGACACTCGGGAGAAGTGTATGGTGTTTCCTGAAACATCTAAAAAACAAAGCAACAGAGCCTAGGGCACTTCCACTTATGGTCCTATAGCTTAGGGAAATTAAAATCAAAAAGACACAGCCACCCCAAAGTTTGGGACGCCTCTGTTTACAAGAACCTCGTTTACAGTACAAGTTCAACATCGCAGAAAGTGAAAAATGGATAAAGAAGTTGTGGTATTTACTTACAAAGCAATATCACTCAGCAATGAAATCTATGTCATCAGGCCCTTAGCAGCACAATGAGTGGATTCAGGTATGATGATTCTAACTGAAATAAGTCACACAGAAAAAGAAACATCATAAGATATCAGTAATACATGGAATGTAAACTTGGCTACACAGGAACTGAATTACAGAACAGAACAGGGTCTCAAATTTAGAAAACCAACTTATGCTTGCTTAAGGGGAAAGGTGAGTTGGGGTGCTGCATAAAACCAGAGATTGAAATGAGCACAGATAAAGTTCCTTAAGCCAAATATGGAATAGACAAGAGCTACTCCTTGCTCAACGAAATGGACTCAACACCGCATATTAAACGCCTAAGAATGTACCTGACTAGTCAGTGTCTTAAAACCTATGGATTGCTATGTCTCCGAAAGAGAATCAAGCATGTGTACAGGGGCATAAACGCAGCAGTGATAGGATTGGAGAGGTTCGGTGAGCAAATGAAGACCCTTTGAAGTCATATTGCATGGTACCCATTCCACGGGTTTCAACTACCCAGGTTTAAGGTATTCTTCCTTCAGCTAAAACATGCATGTGGAACCTAGAGTATGATCAACCATGTGATCGGGAGACGTGTTCAAATATGTCTCAGTTTTCGTACCCTGGTACTCGGGTGCAACATTCCAGACGCTTTACTAACACCCTCCCGACTTGGAGAGTCAGTCCCTTTAACCTCCTGTTTGGCCCAGTTTGCAATTTCTGCGGAAGATGAACAGGAATAGCGAGAACCAATGAGAGACTAGCTGGAGGTGTCTGGACGGGCAAATTTAACTCTCATTTCCCACCAGGAAGAGGAATTAACCAAAGGCTCAGCGTGCCGTGCCGGAACCAGATTAGGGCCTGAAGCCATCCTGCGGTGTTGCGGCCAGCTCAAAAGAAAGCGAGTTGAAGAAAGGAGCTCAGGGGCACTGTAATTCACAAACCTGCAGAGTTATAAATGACAGCTAACGTCCAAAAATATACTGAAGTAAGGCTGCCAAGAGGACTTGAAAGTGGGGCAGAATTGCAGGAAACCGATTTCAGGAGGCAGACTGGAATTGCATTGAAAGCATAGGAAAAGAGGCAGAACGTCCAAAATGATGCACTTGGCCAAAAAGGGCGTATGCGTTTTTTCCTGAATATATTCAGGAAAAAACGCATACGCCCTTTTTGGCCAACCAAGCAAGCTTGCAAAGGAAATCTGCACTACAATGAAGTCTCACTTCCCCCCGGTCAAAACGGCCATCTGAAAAAAGTGTAAAATCCAGAAAGGCAGGACAGGCCATGGAGAACTGGGAGCCTTGTTATGCTGATGGGCGGGATGTAAATTGCCAACAGACACTCGGGAGAAGTGTATGGTGTTTCCTGAAACATCTAAAAAACAAAGCAACAGAGCCTAGGACACTTCCACTTATGGTCCTATAGCTTAGGGAAATTAAAATCAAAAAGACACAGCCACCTCAAAGTTTGGGACGCCGCTGTTTACAAGAACCTCGTTTACAGTACAAGTTCAACATCGCAGAAAGTGAAAAATGGATAAAGAAGTTGTGGTATTTACTTACAAAGCAATATCACTCAGCAATGAAATCTATGTCATCAGACCCTTAGCAGCACAATGAGTGGATTCAGGTATGATGATTCTAACTGAAATAAGTCACACAGAAAAAGAAACATCATAAGATATCAGTAATACACGGAATGTAAACTTGGCTACACAGGAACTGAATTACAGAACAGAACAGGGTCTCAAATTTAGAAAACCAACTTATGCTTGCTTAAGGGGAAAGGTGAGTTGGGGTGCTGCATAAAACCAGAGATTGAAATGAACACAGATAAAGTTCCTTAAGCCAAATATGGAATAGACAAGAGCTACTCCTTGCTCAACGAAATGGACTCAACACCGCATATTAAATGCCTAAGAATGTACCTGACTAGTAAGTATCTTAAAACCTATGGATTGCTATGTCTCCGAAAGAGAATCAAGCATGTGTACAGGGGCATAAACGCAGCAGTGATAGGATTGGAGAGGTTCGGTGAGCAAATGAAGACCCTTTGAAGTCATATTGCATGGTACCCATTCCACGGGTTTCAACTACCAAGGTTTAAGGTATTCTTCTTTCAGCTAAAACATGCATGTGGAACCTAGAGTATGATCAACCATGTGATCGGGAGACATGTTCAAATATGTCTCAGTTTTCGTACCCTGGTACTCGGGTGCAACATTCCAGACGCTTTACTAACACCCTCCCGACTTGGAGAGTCAGTCCCTTTAACCTCCTGTTTGGCCCAGTTTGCAATTTCTGCGGAAGATGAACAGGAATAGCGAGAACCAATGAGAGACTAGCTGGAGGTGTCTGGACGGGCAAATTTAACTCTCATTTCCCACCAGGAAGAGGAATTAACCAAAGGCTCAGCGTGCCGTGCCGGAACCAGATTAGGGCCTGAAGCCATCCTGCGGTGTTGCGGCCAGCTCAAAAGAAAGCGAGTTGAAGAAAGGAGCTCAGGGGCACTGTAATTCACAAACCTGCAGAGTTATAAATGACAGCTAACGTCCAAAAATATACTGAAGTAAGGCTGCCAAGAGGACTTGAAAGCGGGGCAGAATTGCAGGAAACCGATTTCAGGAGGCAGACTGGAATTGCATTGAAAGCATAGGAAAAGAGGCAGAACGTCCAAAATGATGCACTTGGCCAAAAAGGGCATATGCGTTTTTTCCTGAATATATTCAGGAAAAAACGCATACGCCCTTTTTGGCCAACCAAGCAAGCTTGCAAAGGAAATCTGCACTACAATGAAGTCTCACTTCCCCCCGGTCAAAACGGCCATCTGAAAAAAGTGTAAAATCCAGAAAGGCAGGACAGGCCATGGAGAACTGGGAGCCTTGTTATGCTGATGGGCGGGATGTAAATTGCCAACAGACACTCGGGAGAAGTGTATGGTGTTTCCTGAAACATCTAAAAAACAAAGCAACAGAGCCTAGGACACTTCCACTTATGGTCCTATAGCTTAGGGAAATTAAAATCAAAAAGACACAGCCACCTCAAAGTTTGGGACGCCGCTGTTTACAAGAACCTCGTTTACAGTACAAGTTCAACATCGCAGAAAGTGAAAAATGGATAAAGAAGTTGTGGTATTTACTTACAAAGCAATATCACTCAGCAATGAAATCTATGTCATCAGGCCCTTAGCAGCACAATGAGTGGATTCAGGTATGATGATTCTAACTGAAATAAGTCACACAGAAAAAGAAACATCATAAGATATCAGTAATACACGGAATGTAAACTTGGCTACACAGGAACTGAATTACAGAACAGAACAGGGTCTCAAATTTAGAAAACCAACTTATGCTTGCTTAAGGGGAAAGGTGAGTTGGGGTGCTGCATAAAACCAGAGATTGAAATGAACACAGATAAAGTTCCTTAAGCCAAATATGGAATAGACAAGAGCTACTCCTTGCTCAACGAAATGGACTCAACACCGCATATTAAATGCCTAAGAATGTACCTGACTAGTAAGTATCTTAAAACCTATGGATTGCTATGTCTCCGAAAGAGAATCAAGCATGTGTACAGGGGCATAAACGCAGCAGTGATAGGATTGGAGAGGTTCGGTGAGCAAATGAAGACCCTTTGAAGTCATATTGCATGGTACCCATTCCACGGGTTTCAACTACCCAGGTTTAAGGTATTCTTCTTTCAGCTAAAACATGCATGTGGAACCTAGAGTATGATCAACCATGTGATCGGGAGACATGTTCAAATATGTCTCAGTTTTCGTACCCTGGTACTCGGGTGCAACATTCCAGACGCTTTACTAACACCCTCCCGACTTGGAGAGTCAGTCCCTTTAACCTCCTGTTTGGCCCAGTTTGCAATTTCTGCGGAAGATGAACAGGAATAGCGAGAACCAATGAGAGACTAGCTGGAGGTGTCTGGACGGGCAAATTTAACTCTCATTTCCCACCAGGAAGAGGAATTAACCAAAGGCTCAGCGTGCCGTGCCGGAACCAGATTAGGGCCTGAAGCCATCCTGCGGTGTTGCGGCCAGCTCAAAAGAAAGCGAGTTGAAGAAAGGAGCTCAGGGGCACTGTAATTCACAAACCTGCAGAGTTATAAATGACAGCTATCGTCCAAAAATATACTGAAGTAAGGCTGCCAAGAGGACTTGAAAGCGGGGCAGAATTGCAGGAAACCGATTTCAGGAGGTAGACTGGAATTGCATTGAAAGCATAGGAAAAGAGGCAGAACGTCCACAATGATGCACTTGGCCAAAAAGGGCGTATGCGTTTTTTCCTGAATATATTCAGGAAAAAACGCATACGCCCTTTTTGGCCAACCAAGCAAACTTGCAAAGGAAATCTGCACTACAATGAAGTCTCACTTCCCCCCGGTCAAAAGGGCCATCTGAAAAACGTGTAAAATGCAGAAAGACAGGACAGGCCATGGAGAACTGGGAGCCTTGTTATGCTGATGGGCGGGATGTAAATTGCCAACAGACACTCGGGAGAAGTGTATGGTGTTTCCTGAAGCATCTACAAAACAAAGCAACAGAGCCTAGGGCACTTCCACTTATGGTCCTATAGCTTAGGGAAATTAAAATCAAAAAGACACAGCCACCCCAAAGTTTGGGACGCCTCTGTTTACAAGAACCTCGTTTACAGTACAAGTTCAACATCGCAGAAAGTGAAAAATGGATAAAGAAGTTGTGGTATTTACTTACAAAGCAATATCACTCAGCAATGAAATCTATGTCATCAGGCCCTTAGCAGCACAATGAGTGGATTCAGGTATGATGATTCTAACTGAAATAAGTCACACAGAAAAAGAAACATCATAAGATATCAGTAATACACGGAATGTAAACTTGGCTACACAGGAACTGAATTACAGAACAGAACAGGGTCTCAAATTTAGAAAACCAACTTATGCTTGCTTAAGGGGAAAGGTGAGTTGGGGTGCTGCATAAAACCAGAGATTGAAATGAGCACAGATAAAGTTCCTTAAGCCAAATATGGAATAGACAAGAGCTACTCCTTGCTCAACGAAATGGACTCAACACCGCATATTAAACGCATAAGAATGTACCTGACTAGTCAGTATCTTAAAACCTATGGATTGCTATGTCTCCGAAAGAGAATCAAGCATGTGTACAGGGGCATAAACGCAGCAGTGATAGGATTGGAGAGGTTCGGTGAGCAAATGAAGACCCTTTGAAGTCATATTGCATGGTACCCATTCCACGGGTTTCAACTACCCAGGTTTAAGGTATTCTTCCTTCAGCTAAAACATGCATGTGGAACCTAGAGTATGATCAACCATGTGATCGGGAGACGTGTTCAAATATGTCTCAGTTTTCGTACCTGGTACTCGGGTGCAACATTCCAGACGCTTTACTAACACCCTCCCGACTTGGAGAGTCAGTCCCTTTAACCTCCTGTTTGGCCCAGTTTGCAATTTCTGCGGAAGATGAACAGGAATAGCGAGAACCAATGAGAGACTAGCTGGAGGTGTCTGGACGGGCAAATTTAACTCTCATTTCCCACCAGGAAGAGGAATTAACCAAAGGCTCAGCGTGCCGTGCCGGAACCAGATTAGGGCCTGAAGCCATCCTGCGGTGTTGCGGCCAGCTCAAAAGAAAGCGAGTTGAAGAAAGGAGCTCAGGGGCACTGTAATTCACAAACCTGCAGAGTTATAAATGACAGCTATCGTCCAAAAATATACTGAAGTAAGGCTGCCAAGAGGACTTGAAAGCGGGGCAGAATTGCAGGAAACCGATTTCAGGAGGCAGACTGGAATTGCATTGAAAGCATAGGAAAAGAGGCAGAACGTCCACAATGATGCACTTGGCCAAAAAGGGCGTATGCGTTTTTTCCTGAATATATTCAGGAAAAAACGCATACGCCCTTTTTGGCCAACCAAGCAAGCTTGCAAAGGAAATCTGCACTACAATGAAGTCTCACTTCCCCCCGGTCAAAAGGGCCATCTGAAAAAAGGGTAAAATCCAGAAAGGCAGGACAGGCCATGGAGAACTGGGAGCCTTGTTATGCTGATGGGCGGGATGAAAATTGCCAGCAGACACTCGGGAGAAGTGTATGGTGTTTCCTGAAACATCTAAAAAACAAAGCAACAGAGCCTAGGGCACTTCCACTTATGGTCCTATAGCTTAGGGAAATTAAAATCAAAAAGACACAGCCACCCCAAAGTTTGGGACGCCTCTGTTTACAAGAACCTCGTGTACAGTACAAGTTCAACATCGCAGAAAGTGAAAAATGGATAAAGAAGTTGTGGTATTTACTTACAAAGCAATATCACTCAGCAATGAAATCTATGTCATCAGGCCCTTAGCAGCACAATGAGTGGATTCAGGTATGATGATTCTAACTGAAATAAGTCACACAGAAAAAGAAACATCATAAGATATCAGTAATACACGGAATGTAAACTTGGCTCCACAGGAACTGAATTACAGAACAGAACAGGGTCTCAAATTTAGAAAACCAACTTATGCTTGCTTAAGGGTAAAGGTGAGTTGGGGTGCTGCATAAAACCAGAGATTGAAATGAGCACAGATAAAGTTCCTTAAGCCAAATATGGAATAGACAAGAGCTACTCCTTGCTCAACGAAATGGACTCAACACCGCATATTAAATGCCTAAGAATGTACCTGACTACTCAGTATCTTAAAACCTATGGATTGCTATGTCTCCGAAAGAGAATCAAGCATGTGTACAGGGGCATAAACGCAGCAGTGATAGGATTGGAGAGGTTCGGTGAGCAAATGAAGACCCTTTGAAGTCATATTGCATGGTACCCATTCCACGGCTTTCAACTACCCAGGTTTAAGGTATTCTTCCTTCAGCTAAAACATGCATGTGGAACCTAGAGTATGATCAACCATGTGATTGGGAGACGTGTTCAAATATGTCTCAGTTTTCGTACCCTGGTACTCGGGTGCAACATTCCAGACGCTTTACTAACACCCTCCCGACTTGGAGAGTCAGTCCCTTTAACCTCCTGTTTGGCCCAGTTTGCAATTTCTGCGGAAGATGAACAGGAATAGCGAGAACCAATGAGAGACTAGCTGGAGGTGTCTGGACGGGCAAATTTAACTCTCATTTCCCACCAGGAAGAGGAATTAACCAAAGGCTCAGCGTGCCGTGCCGGAACCAGATTAGGGCCTGAAGCCATCCTGCGGTGTTGCGGCCAGCTCAAAAGAAAGCGAGTTGAAGAAAGGAGCTCAGGGGCACTGTAATTCACAAACCTGCAGAGTTATAAATGACAGCTATCGTCCAAAAATATACTGAAGTAAGGCTGCCAAGAGGACTTGAAAGCGGGGCAGAATTGCAGGAAACCGATTTCAGGAGGCAGACTGGAATTGCATTGAAAGCATAGGAAAAGAGGCAGAACGTCCACAATGATGCACTTGGCCAAAAAGGGCGTATGCGTTTTTTCCTGAATATATTCAGGAAAAAACGCATACGCCCTTTTTGGCCAACCAAGCAAGCTTGCAAAGGAAATCTGCACTACAATGAAGTCTCACTTCCCCCCGGTCAAAAGGGCCATCTGAAAAAAGTGTAAAATCCAGAAAGACAGGACAGGCCATGGAGAACTGGGAGCCTTGTTATGCTGATGGGCGGGATGTAAATTGCCAACAGACACTCGGGAGAAGTGTATGGTGTTTCCTGAAACATCTAAAAAACAAAGCAACAGAGCCTAGGGCACTTCCACTTATGGTCCTATAGCTTAGGGAAATTAAAATCAAAAAGACACAGCCACCCCAAAGTTTGGGACGCCTCTGTTTACAAGAACCTCGTTTACAGTACAAGTTCAACATCGCAGAAAGTGAAAAATGGATAAAGAAGTTGTGGTATTTACTTACAAAGCAATATCACTCAGCAATGAAATCTATGTCATCAGGCCCTTAGCAGCACAATGAGTGGATTCAGGTATGATGATTCTAACTGAAATAAGTCACACAGAAAAAGAAACATCATAAGATATCAGTAATACACGGAATGTAAACTTGGCTCCACAGGAACTGAATTACAGAACAGAACAGGGTCTCAAATTTAGAAAACCAACTTATGCTTGCTTAAGGGGAAAGGTGAGTTGGGGTGCTGCATAAAACCAGAGATTGAAATGAGCACAGATAAAGTTCCTTAAGCCAAATATGGAATAGACAAGAGCTACTCCTTGCTCAACGAAATGGACTCAACACCGCATATTAAACGCATAAGAATGTACCTGACTAGTCAGTATCTTAAAACCTATGGATTGCTATGTCTCCGAAAGAGAATCAAGCATGTGTACAGGGGCATAAACGCAGCAGTGATAGGATTGGAGAGGTTCGGTGAGCAAATGAAGACCCTTTGAAGTCATATTGCATGGTACCCATTCCACGGGTTTCAACTACCCAGGTTTAAGGTATTCTTCCTTCAGCTAAAACATGCATGTGGAACCTAGAGTATGATCAACCATGTGATCGGGAGACGTGTTCAAATATGTCTCAGTTTTCGTACCTGGTACTCGGGTGCAACATTCCAGACGCTTTACTAACACCCTCCCGACTTGGAGAGTCAGTCCCTTTAACCTCCTGTTTGGCCCAGTTTGCAATTTCTGCGGAAGATGAACAGGAATAGCGAGAACCAATGAGAGACTAGCTGGAGGTGTCTGGACGGGCAAATTTAACTCTCATTTCCCACCAGGAAGAGGAATTAACCAAAGGCTCAGCGTGCCGTGCCGGAACCAGATTAGGGCCTGAAGCCATCCTGCGGTGTTGCGGCCAGCTCAAAAGAAAGCGAGTTGAAGAAAGGAGCTCAGGGGCACTGTAATTCACAAACCTGCAGAGTTATAAATGACAGCTATCGTCCAAAAATATACTGAAGTAAGGCTGCCAAGAGGACTTGAAAGCGGGGCAGAATTGCAGGAAACCGATTTCAGGAGGTAGACTGGAATTGCATTGAAAGCATAGGAAAAGAGGCAGAACGTCCACAATGATGCACTTGGCCAAAAAGGGCGTATGCGTTTTTTCCTGAATATATTCAGGAAAAAACGCATACGCCCTTTTTGGCCAACCAAGCAAGCTTGCAAAGGAAATCTGCACTACAATGAAGTCTCACTTCCCCCCGGTCAAAAGGGCCATCTGAAAAAAGTGTAAAATCCAGAAAGACAGGACAGGCCATGGAGAACTGGGAGCCTTGTTATGCTGATGGGCGGGATGTAAATTGCCAACAGACACTCGGGAGAAGTGTATGGTGTTTCCTGAAACATCTAAAAAACAAAGCAACAGAGCCTAGGGCACTTCCACTTATGGTCCTATAGCTTAGGGAAATTAAAATCAAAAAGACACAGCCACCCCAAAGTTTGGGACGCCTCTGTTTACAAGAACCTCGTTTACAGTACAAGTTCAACATCGCAGAAAGTGAAAAATGGATAAAGAAGTTGTGGTATTTACTTACAAAGCAATATCACTCAGCAATGAAATCTATGTCATCAGGCCCTTAGCAGCACAATGAGTGGATTCAGGTATGATGATTCTAACTGAAATAAGTCACACAGAAAAAGAAACATCATAAGATATCAGTAATACATGGAATGTAAACTTGGCTACACAGGAACTGAATTACAGAACAGAACAGGGTCTCAAATTTAGAAAACCAACTTATGCTTGCTTAAGGGGAAAGGTGAGTTGGGGTGCTGCATAAAACCAGAGATTGAAATGAGCACAGATAAAGTTCCTTAAGCCAAATATGGAATAGACAAGAGCTACTCCTTGCTCAACGAAATGGACTCAACACCGCATATTAAACGCCTAAGAATGTACCTGACTAGTCAGTGTCTTAAAACCTATGGATTGCTATGTCTCCGAAAGAGAATCAAGCATGTGTACAGGGGCATAAACGCAGCAGTGATAGGATTGGAGAGGTTCGGTGAGCAAATGAAGACCCTTTGAAGTCATATTGCATGGTACCCATTCCACGGGTTTCAACTACCCAGGTTTAAGGTATTCTTCCTTCAGCTAAAACATGCATGTGGAACCTAGAGTATGATCAACCATGTGATCGGGAGACGTGTTCAAATATGTCTCAGTTTTCGTACCTGGTACTCGGGTGCAACATTCCAGACGCTTTACTAACACCCTCCCGACTTGGAGAGTCAGTCCCTTTAACCTCCTGTTTGGCCCAGTTTGCAATTTCTGCGGAAGATGAACAGGAATAGCGAGAACCAATGAGAGACTAGCTGGAGGTGTCTGGACGGGCAAATTTAACTCTCATTTCCCACCAGGAAGAGGAATTAACCAAAGGCTCAGCGTGCCGTGCCGGAACCAGATTAGGGCCTGAAGCCATCCTGCGGTGTTGCGGCCAGCTCAAAAGAAAGCGAGTTGAAGAAAGGAGCTCAGGGGCACTGTAATTCACAAACCTGCAGAGTTATAAATGACAGCTATCGTCCAAAAATATACTGAAGTAAGGCTGCCAAGAGGACTTGAAAGCGGGGCAGAATTGCAGGAAACCGATTTCAGGAGGTAGACTGGAATTGCATTGAAAGCATAGGAAAAGAGGCAGAACGTCCACAATGATGCACTTGGCCAAAAAGGGCGTATGCGTTTTTTCCTGAATATATTCAGGAAAAAACGCATACGCCCTTTTTGGCCAACCAAGCAAGCTTGCAAAGGAAATCTGCACTACAATGAAGTCTCACTTCCCCCCGGTCAAAAGGGCCATCTGAAAAAAGTGTAAAATCCAGAAAGACAGGACAGGCCATGGAGAACTGGGAGCCTTGTTATGCTGATGGGCGGGATGTAAATTGCCAACAGACACTCGGGAGAAGTGTATGGTGTTTCCTGAAACATCTAAAAAACAAAGCAACAGAGCCTAGGGCACTTCCACTTATGGTCCTATAGCTTAGGGAAATTAAAATCAAAAAGACACAGCCACCCCAAAGTTTGGGACGCCTCTGTTTACAAGAACCTCGTTTACAGTACAAGTTCAACATCGCAGAAAGTGAAAAATGGATAAAGAAGTTGTGGTATTTACTTACAAAGCAATATCACTCAGCAATGAAATCTATGTCATCAGGCCCTTAGCAGCACAATGAGTGGATTCAGGTATGATGATTCTAACTGAAATAAGTCACACAGAAAAAGAAACATCATAAGATATCAGTAATACACGGAATGTAAACTTGGCTCCACAGGAACTGAATTACAGAACAGAACAGGGTCTCAAATTTAGAAAACCAACTTATGCTTGCTTAAGGGGAAAGGTGAGTTGGGGTGCTGCATAAAACCAGAGATTGAAATGAGCACAGATAAAGTTCCTTAAGCCAAATATGGAATAGACAAGAGCTACTCCTTGCTCAACGAAATGGACTCAACACCGCATATTAAACGCCTAAGAATGTACCTGACTAGTAAGTATCTTAAAACCTATGGATTGCTATGTCTCCGAAAGAGAATCAAGCATGTGTACAGGGGCATAAACGCAGCAGTGATAGGATTGGAGAGGTTCGGTGAGCAAATGAAGACCCTTTGAAGTCATATTGCATGGTACCCATTCCACGGGTTTCAACTACCCAGGTTTAAGGTATTCTTCCTTCAGCTAAAACATGCATGTGGAACCTAGAGTATGATCAACCATGTGATCGGGAGACGTGTTCAAATATGTCTCAGTTTTCGTACCTGGTACTCGGGTGCAACATTCCAGACGCTTTACTAACACCCTCCCGACTTGGAGAGTCAGTCCCTTTAACCTCCTGTTTGGCCCAGTTTGCAATTTCTGCGGAAGATGAACAGGAATAGCGAGAACCAATGAGAGACTAGCTGGAGGTGTCTGGACGGGCAAATTTAACTCTCATTTCCCACCAGGAAGAGGAATTAACCAAAGGCTCAGCGTGCCGTGCCGGAACCAGATTAGGGCCTGAAGCCATCCTGCGGTGTTGCGGCCAGCTCAAAAGAAAGCGAGTTGAAGAAAGGAGCTCAGGGGCACTGTAATTCACAAACCTGCAGAGTTATAAATGACAGCTATCGTCCAAAAATATACTGAAGTAAGGCTGCCAAGAGGACTTGAAAGCGGGGCAGAATTGCAGGAAACCGATTTCAGGAGGTAGACTGGAATTGCATTGAAAGCATAGGAAAAGAGGCAGAACGTCCACAATGATGCACTTGGCCAAAAAGGGCGTATGCGTTTTTTCCTGAATATATTCAGGAAAAAACGCATACGCCCTTTTTGGCCAACCAAGCAAGCTTGCAAAGGAAATCTGCACTACAATGAAGTCTCACTTCCCCCCGGTCAAAAGGGCCATCTGAAAAAAGTGTAAAATCCAGAAAGACAGGACAGGCCATGGAGAACTGGGAGCCTTGTTATGCTGATGGGCGGGATGTAAATTGCCAACAGACACTCGGGAGAAGTGTATGGTGTTTCCTGAAACATCTAAAAAACAAAGCAACAGAGCCTAGGGCACTTCCACTTATGGTCCTATAGCTTAGGGAAATTAAAATCAAAAAGACACAGCCACCCCAAAGTTTGGGACGCCTCTGTTTACAAGAACCTCGTTTACAGTACAAGTTCAACATCGCAGAAAGTGAAAAATGGATAAAGAAGTTGTGGTATTTACTTACAAAGCAATATCACTCAGCAATGAAATCTATGTCATCAGGCCCTTAGCAGCACAATGAGTGGATTCAGGTATGATGATTCTAACTGAAATAAGTCACACAGAAAAAGAAACATCATAAGATATCAGTAATACACGGAATGTAAACTTGGCTCCACAGGAACTGAATTACAGAACAGAACAGGGTCTCAAATTTAGAAAACCAACTTATGCTTGCTTAAGGGGAAAGGTGAGTTGGGGTGCTGCATAAAACCAGAGATTGAAATGAGCACAGATAAAGTTCCTTAAGCCAAATATGGAATAGACAAGAGCTACTCCTTGCTCAACGAAATGGACTCAACACCGCATATTAAATGCCTAAGAATGTACCTGACTACTCAGTATCTTAAAACCTATGGATTGCTATGTCTCCGAAAGAGAATCAAGCATGTGTACAGGGGCATAAACGCAGCAGTGATAGGATTGGAGAGGTTCGGTGAGCAAATGAAGACCCTTTGAAGTCATATTGCATGGTACCCATTCCACGGGTTTCAACTACCCAGGTTTAAGGTATTCTTCCTTCAGCTAAAACATGCATGTGGAACCTAGAGTATGATCAACCATGTGATCGGGAGACGTGTTCAAATATGTCTCAGTTTTCGTACCCTGGTACTCGGGTGCAACATTCCAGACGCTTTACTAACACCCTCCCGACTTGGAGAGTCAGTCCCTTTAACCTCCTGTTTGGCCCAGTTTGCAATTTCTGCGGAAGATGAACAGGAATAGCGAGAACCAATGAGAGACTAGCTGGAGGTGTCTGGACGGGCAAATTTAACTCTCATTTCCCACCAGGAAGAGGAATTAACCAAAGGCTCAGCGTGCCGTGCCGGAACCAGATTAGGGCCTGAAGCCATCCTGCGGTGTTGCGGCCAGCTCAAAAGAAAGCGAGTTGAAGAAAGGAGCTCAGGGGCACTGTAATTCACAAACCTGCAGAGTTATAAATGACAGCTATCGTCCAAAAATATACTGAAGTAAGGCTGCCAAGAGGACTTGAAAGCGGGGCAGAATTGCAGGAAACCGATTTCAGGAGGCAGACTGGAATTGCATTGAAAGCATAGGAAAAGAGGCAGAACGTCCACAATGATGCACTTGGCCAAAAAGGGCGTATGCGTTTTTTCCTGAATATATTCAGGAAAAAACGCATACGCCCTTTTTGGCCAACCAAGCAAGCTTGCAAAGGAAATCTGCACTACAATGAAGTCTCACTTCCCCCCGGTCAAAAGGGCCATCTGAAAAAAGTGTAAAATCCAGAAAGACAGGCCAGGCCATGGAGAACTGGGAGCCTTGTTATGCTGATGGGCGGGATGTAAATTGCCAACAGACACTCGGGAGAAGTGTATGGTGTTTCCTGAAACATCTAAAAAACAAAGCAACAGAGCCTAGGGCACTTCCACTTATGGTCCTATAGCTTAGGGAAATTAAAATCAAAAAGACACAGCCACCCCAAAGTTTGGGACGCCTCTGTTTACAAGAACCTCGTTTACAGTACAAGTTCAACATCGCAGAAAGTGAAAAATGGATAAAGAAGTTGTGGTATTTACTTACAAAGCAATATCACTCAGCAATGAAATCTATGTCATCAGGCCCTTAGCAGCACAATGAGTGGATTCAGGTATGATGATTCTAACTGAAATAAGTCACACAGAAAAAGAAACATCATAAGATATCAGTAATACACGGAATGTAAACTTGGCTCCACAGGAACTGAATTACAGAACAGAACAGGGTCTCAAATTTAGAAAACCAACTTATGCTTGCTTAAGGGGAAAGGTGAGTTGGGGTGCTGCATAAAACCAGAGATTGAAATGAGCACAGATAAAGTTCCTTAAGCCAAATATGGAATAGACAAGAGCTACTCCTTGCTCAACGAAATGGACTCAACACCGCATATTAAACGCATAAGAATGTACCTGACTAGTCAGTATCTTAAAACCTATGGATTGCTATGTCTCCGAAAGAGAATCAAGCATGTGTACAGGGGCATAAACGCAGCAGTGATAGGATTGGAGAGGTTCGGTGAGCAAATGAAGACCCTTTGAAGTCATATTGCATGGTACCCATTCCACGGGTTTCAACTACCCAGGTTTAAGGTATTCTTCCTTCAGCTAAAACATGCATGTGGAACCTAGAGTATGATCAACCATGTGATCGGGAGACGTGTTCAAATATGTCTCAGTTTTCGTACCTGGTACTCGGGTGCAACATTCCAGACGCTTTACTAACACCCTCCCGACTTGGAGAGTCAGTCCCTTTAACCTCCTGTTTGGCCCAGTTTGCAATTTCTGCGGAAGATGAACAGGAATAGCGAGAACCAATGAGAGACTAGCTGGAGGTGTCTGGACGGGCAAATTTAACTCTCATTTCCCACCAGGAAGAGGAATTAACCAAAGGCTCAGCGTGCCGTGCCGGAACCAGATTAGGGCCTGAAGCCATCCTGCGGTGTTGCGGCCAGCTCAAAAGAAAGCGAGTTGAAGAAAGGAGCTCAGGGGCACTGTAATTCACAAACCTGCAGAGTTATAAATGACAGCTATCGTCCAAAAATATACTGAAGTAAGGCTGCCAAGAGGACTTGAAAGCGGGGCAGAATTGCAGGAAACCGATTTCAGGAGGTAGACTGGAATTGCATTGAAAGCATAGGAAAAGAGGCAGAACGTCCACAATGATGCACTTGGCCAAAAAGGGCGTATGCGTTTTTTCCTGAATATATTCAGGAAAAAACGCATACGCCCTTTTTGGCCAACCAAGCAAGCTTGCAAAGGAAATCTGCACTACAATGAAGTCTCACTTCCCCCCGGTCAAAAGGGCCATCTGAAAAAAGTGTAAAATCCAGAAAGACAGGACAGGCCATGGAGAACTGGGAGCCTTGTTATGCTGATGGGCGGGATGTAAATTGCCAACAGACACTCGGGAGAAGTGTATGGTGTTTCCTGAAACATCTAAAAAACAAAGCAACAGAGCCTAGGGCACTTCCACTTATGGTCCTATAGCTTAGGGAAATTAAAATCAAAAAGACACAGCCACCCCAAAGTTTGGGACGCCTCTGTTTACAAGAACCTCGTTTACAGTACAAGTTCAACATCGCAGAAAGTGAAAAATGGATAAAGAAGTTGTGGTATTTACTTACAAAGCAATATCACTCAGCAATGAAATCTATGTCATCAGGCCCTTAGCAGCACAATGAGTGGATTCAGGTATGATGATTCTAACTGAAATAAGTCACACAGAAAAAGAAACATCATAAGATATCAGTAATACACGGAATGTAAACTTGGCTACACAGGAACTGAATTACAGAACAGAACAGGGTCTCAAATTTAGAAAACCAACTTATGCTTGCTTAAGGGTAAAGGTGAGTTGGGGTGCTGCATAAAACCAGAGATTGAAATGAGCACAGATGAAGTTCCTTAAGCCAAATATGGAATAGACAAGAGCTACTCCTTGCTCAACGAAATGGACTCAACACCGCATATTAAATGCCTAAGAATGTACCTGACTACTCAGTGTCTTAAAACCTATGGATTGCTATGTCTCCGAAAGAGAATCAAGCATGTGTACAGGGGCATAAACGCAGCAGTGATAGGATTGGAGAGGTTCGGTGAGCAAATGAAGACCCTTTGAAGTCATATTGCATGGTACCCATTCCACGGGTTTCAACTACCCAGGTTTAAGGTATTCTTCCTTCAGCTAAAACATGCATGTGGAACCTAGAGTATGATCAACCATGTGATCGGGAGACGTGTTCAAATATGTCTCAGTTTTCGTACCTGGTACTCGGGTGCAACATTCCAGACACTTTACTAACACCCTCCCGACTTGGAGAGTCAGTCCCTTTAACCTCCTGTTTGGCCCAGTTTGCAATTTCTGCGGAAGATGAACAGGAATAGCGAGAACCAACGAGAGACTAGCTGGAGGTGTCTGGACGGGCAAATTTAACTCTCATTTCCCACCAGGAAGAGGAATTAACCAAAGGCTCAGCGTGCCGTGCCGGAACCAGATTAGGGCCTGAAGCCATCCTGCGGTGTTGCGGCCAGCTCAAAAGAAAGCGAGTTGAAGAAAGGAGCTCAGGGGCACTGTAATTCACAAACCTGCAGACTTATAAATGACAGCTATCGTCCAAAAATATACTGAAGTAAGGCTGCCAAGAGGACTTGAAAGCGGGGCAGAATTGCAGGAAACCGATTTCAGGAGGTAGACTGGAATTGCATTGAAAGCATAGGAAAAGAGGCAGAACGTCCACAATGATGCACTTGGCCAAAAAGGGCGTATGCGTTTTTTCCTGAATATATTCAGGAAAAAACGCATACGCACTTTTTGGCCAACCAAGCAAGCTTGCAAAGGAAATCTGCACTACAATGAAGTCTCACTTCCCCCCGGTCAAAAGGGCCATCTGAAAAAAGTGTAAAATCCAGAAAGACAGGACAGGCCATGGAGAACTGGGAGCCTTGTTATGCTGATGGGCGGGATGTAAATTGCCAACAGACACTCGGGAGAAGTGTATGGTGTTTCCTGAAACATCTAAAAAACAAAGCAACAGAGCCTAGGGCACTTCCACTTATGGTCCTATAGCTTAGGGAAATTAAAATCAAAAAGACACAGCCACCCCAAAGTTTGGGACGCCTCTGTTTACAAGAACCTCGTTTACAGTACAAGTTCAACATCGCAGAAAGTGAAAAATGGATAAAGAAGTTGTGGTATTTACTTACAAAGCAATATCACTCAGCAATGAAATCTATGTCATCAGGCCCTTAGCAGCACAATGAGTGGATTCAGGTATGATGATTCTAACTGAAATAAGTCACACAGAAAAAGAAACATCATAAGATATCAGTAATACACGGAATGTAAACTTGGCTACACAGGAACTGAATTACAGAACAGAACAGGGTCTCAAATTTAGAAAACCAACTTATGCTTGCTTAAGGGTAAAGGTGAGTTGGGGTGCTGCATAAAACCAGAGATTGAAATGAGCACAGATAAAGTTCCTTAAGCCAAATATGGAATAGACAAGAGCTACCTCTTGCTCAACGAAATGGACTCAACACCGCATATTAAACGCCTAAGAATGTACCTGACTAGTCAGTATCTTAAAACCTATGGATTGCTATGTCTCCGAAAGAGAATCAAGCATGTGTACAGGGGCATAAACGCAGCAGTGATAGGATTGGAGAGGTTCGGTGAGCAAATGAAGACCCTTTGAAGTCATATTGCATGGTACCCATTCCACGGGTTTCAACTACCCAGGTTTAAGGTATTCTTCCTTCAGCTAAAACATGCATGTGGAACCTAGAGTATGATCAACCATGTGATCGGGAGACGTGTTCAAATATGTCTCAGTTTTCGTACCTGGTACTCGGGTGCAACATTCCAGACGCTTTACTAACACCCTCCCGACTTGGAGAGTCAGTCCCTTTAACCTCCTGTTTGGCCCAGTTTGCAATTTCTGCGGAAGATGAACAGGAATAGCGAGAACCAATGAGAGACTAGCTGGAGGTGTCTGGACGGGCAAATTTAACTCTCATTTCCCACCAGGAAGAGGAATTAACCAAAGGCTCAGCGTGCCGTGCCGGAACCAGATTAGGGCCTGAAGCCATCCTGCGGTGTTGCGGCCAGCTCAAAAGAAAGCGAGTTGAAGAAAGGAGCTCAGGGGCACTGTAATTCACAAACCTGCAGAGTTATAAATGACAGCTATCGTCCAAAAATATACTGAAGTAAGGCTGCCAAGAGGACTTGAAAGCGGGGCAGAATTGCAGGAAACCGATTTCAGGAGGTAGACTGGAATTGCATTGAAAGCATAGGAAAAGAGGCAGAACGTCCACAATGATGCACTTGGCCAAAAAGGGCGTATGCGTTTTTTCCTGAATATATTCAGGAAAAAACGCATACGCCCTTTTTGGCCAACCAAGCAAGCTTGCAAAGGAAATCTGCACTACAATGAAGTCTCACTTCCCCCCGGTCAAAAGGGCCATCTGAAAAAAGTGTAAAATCCAGAAAGACAGGACAGGCCATGGAGAACTGGGAGCCTTGTTATGCTGATGGGCGGGATGTAAATTGCCAACAGACACTCGGGAGAAGTGTATGGTGTTTCCTGAAACATCTAAAAAACAAAGCAACAGAGCCTAGGGCACTTCCACTTATGGTCCTATAGCTTAGGGAAATTAAAATCAAAAAGACACAGCCACCCCAAAGTTTGGGACGCCTCTGTTTACAAGAACCTCGTTTACAGTACAAGTTCAACATCGCAGAAAGTGAAAAATGGATAAAGAAGTTGTGGTATTTACTTACAAAGCAATATCACTCAGCAATGAAATCTATGTCATCAGGCCCTTAGCAGCACAATGAGTGGATTCAGGTATGATGATTCTAACTGAAATAAGTCACACAGAAAAAGAAACATCATAAGATATCAGTAATACACGGAATGTAAACTTGGCTACACAGGAACTGAATTACAGAACAGAACAGGGTCTCAAATTTAGAAAACCAACTTATGCTTGCTTAAGGGTAAAGGTGAGTTGGGGTGCTGCATAAAACCAGAGATTGAAATGAGCACAGATAAAGTTCCTTAAGCCAAATATGGAATAGACAAGAGCTACTCCTTGCTCAACGAAATGGACTCAACACCGCATATTAAATGCCTAAGAATGTACCTGACTAGTAAGTATCTTAAAACCTATGGATTGCTATGTCTCCGAAAGAGAATCAAGCATGTGTACAGGGGCATAAACGCAGCAGTGATAGGATTGGAGAGGTTCGGTGAGCAAATGAAGACCCTTTGAAGTCATATTGCATGGTACCCATTCCACGGGTTTCAACTACCCAGGTTTAAGGTATTCTTCCTTCAGCTAAAACATGCATGTGGAACCTAGAGTATGATCAACCATGTGATCGGGAGACGTGTTCAAATATGTCTCAGTTTTCGTACCTGGTACTCGGGTGCAACATTCCAGACGCTTTACTAACACCCTCCCGACTTGGAGAGTCAGTCCCTTTAACCTCCTGTTTGGCCCAGTTTGCAATTTCTGCGGAAGATGAACAGGAATAGCGAGAACCAATGAGAGACTAGCTGGAGGTGTCTGGATGGGCAAATTTAACTCTCATTTCCCACCAGGAAGAGGAATTAACCAAAGGCTCAGCGTGCCGTGCCGGAACCAGATTAGGGCCTGAAGCCATCCTGCGGTGTTGCGGCCAGCTCAAAAGAAAGCGAGTTGAAGAAAGGAGCTCAGGGGCACTGTAATTCACAAACCTGCAGAGTTATAAATGACAGCTATCGTCCAAAAATATACTGAAGTAAGGCTGCCAAGAGGACTTGAAAGCGGGGCAGAATTGCAGGAAACCGATTTCAGGAGGTAGACTGGAATTGCATTGAAAGCATAGGAAAAGAGGCAGAACGTCCACAATGATGCACTTGGCCAAAAAGGGCGTATGCGTTTTTTCCTGAATATATTCAGGAAAAAACGCATACGCCCTTTTTGGCCAACCAAGCAAGCTTGCAAAGGAAATCTGCACTACAATGAAGTCTCACTTCCCCCCGGTCAAAAGGGCCATCTGAAAAAAGTGTAAAATCCAGAAAGACAGGACAGGCCATGGAGAACTGGGAGCCTTGTTATGCTGATGGGCGGGATGTAAATTGCCAACAGACACTCGGGAGAAGTGTATGGTGTTTCCTGAAACATCTAAAAAACAAAGCAACAGAGCCTAGGGCACTTCCACTTATGGTCCTATAGCTTAGGGAAATTAAAATCAAAAAGACACAGCCACCCCAAAGTTTGGGACGCCTCTGTTTACAAGAACCTCGTTTACAGTACAAGTTCAACATCGCAGAAAGTGAAAAATGGATAAAGAAGTTGTGGTATTTACTTACAAAGCAATATCACTCAGCAATGAAATCTATGTCATCAGGCCCTTAGCAGCACAATGAGTGGATTCAGGTATGATGATTCTAACTGAAATAAGTCACACAGAAAAAGAAACATCATAAGATATCAGTAATACACGGAATGTAAACTTGGCTACACAGGAACTGAATTACAGAACAGAACAGGGTCTCAAATTTAGAAAACCAACTTATGCTTGCTTAAGGGTAAAGGTGAGTTGGGGTGCTGCATAAAACCAGAGATTGAAATGAGCACAGATAAAGTTCCTTAAGCCAAATATGGAATAGACAAGAGCTACTCCTTGCTCAACGAAATGGACTCAACACCGCATATTAAATGCCTAAGAATGTACATGACTAGTAAGTATCTTAAAACCTATGGATTGCTATGTCTCCGAAAGAGAATCAAGCATGTGTACAGGGGCATAAACGCAGCAGTGATAGGATTGGAGAGGTTCGGTGAGCAAATGAAGACCCTTTGAAGTCATATTGCATGGTACCCATTCCACGGGTTTCAACTACCCAGGTTTAAGGTATTCTTCCTTCAGCTAAAACATGCATGTGGAACCTAGAGTATGATCAACCATGTGATCGGGAGACGTGTTCAAATATGTCTCAGTTTTCGTACCTGGTACTCGGGTGCAACATTCCAGACGCTTTACTAACACCCTCCCGACTTGGAGAGTCAGTCCCTTTAACCTCCTGTTTGGCCCAGTTTGCAATTTCTGCGGAAGATGAACAGGAATAGCGAGAACCAATGAGAGACTAGCTGGAGGTGTCTGGACGGGCAAATTTAACTCTCATTTCCCACCAGGAAGAGGAATTAACCAAAGGCTCAGCGTGCCGTGCCGGAACCAGATTAGGGCCTGAAGCCATCCTGCGGTGTTGCGGCCAGCTCAAAAGAAAGCGAGTTGAAGAAAGGAGCTCAGGGGCACTGTAATTCACAAACCTGCAGAGTTATAAATGACAGCTATCGTCCAAAAATATACTGAAGTAAGGCTGCCAAGAGGACTTGAAAGCGGGGCAGAATTGCAGGAAACCGATTTCAGGAGGTAGACTGGAATTGCATTGAAAGCATAGGAAAAGAGGCAGAACGTCCACAATGATGCACTTGGCCAAAAAGGGCGTATGCGTTTTTTCCTGAATATATTCAGGAAAAAACGCATACGCCCTTTTTGGCCAACCAAGCAAGCTTGCAAAGGAAATCTGCACTACAATGAAGTCTCACTTCCCCCCGGTCAAAAGGGCCATCTGAAAAAAGTGTAAAATCCAGAAAGACAGGACAGGCCATGGAGAACTGGGAGCCTTGTTATGCTGATGGGCGGGATGTAAATTGCCAACAGACACTCGGGAGAAGTGTATGGTGTTTCCTGAAACATCTAAAAAACAAAGCAACAGAGCCTAGGGCACTTCCACTTATGGTCCTATAGCTTAGGGAAATTAAAATCAAAAAGACACAGCCACCCCAAAGTTTGGGACGCCTCTGTTTACAAGAACCTCGTTTACAGTACAAGTTCAACATCGCAGAAAGTGAAAAATGGATAAAGAAGTTGTGGTATTTACTTACAAAGCAATATCACTCAGCAATGAAATCTATGTCATCAGGCCCTTAGCAGCACAATGAGTGGATTCAGGTATGATGATTCTAACTGAAATAAGTCACACAGAAAAAGAAACATCATAAGATATCAGTAATACATGGAATGTAAACTTGGCTACACAGGAACTGAATTACAGAACAGAACAGGGTCTCAAATTTAGAAAACCAACTTATGCTTGCTTAAGGGTAAAGGTGAGTTGGGGTGCTGCATAAAACCAGAGATTGAAATGAGCACAGATAAAGTTCCTTAAGCCAAATATGGAATAGACAAGAGCTACTCCTTGCTCAACGAAATGCACTCAACACCGCATATTAAATGCCTAAGAATGTACCTGACTAGTAAGTATCTTAAAACCTATGGATTGCTATGTCTCCGAAAGAGAATCAAGCATGTGTACAGGGGCATAAACGCAGCAGTGATAGGATTGGAGAGGTTCGGTGAGCAAATGAAGACCCTTTGAAGTCATATTGCATGGTACCCATTCCACGGGTTTCAACTACCCAGGTTTAAGGTATTCTTCCTTCAGCTAAAACATGCATGTGGAACCTAGAGTATGATCAACCATGTGATCGGGAGACGTGTTCAAATATGTCTCAGTTTTCGTACCTGGTACTCGGGTGCAACATTCCAGACGCTTTACTAACACCCTCCCGACTTGGAGAGTCAGTCCCTTTAACCTCCTGTTTGGCCCAGTTTGCAATTTCTGCGGAAGATGAACAGGAATAGCGAGAACCAATGAGAGACTAGCTGGAGGTGTCTGGACGGGCAAATTTAACTCTCATTTCCCACCAGGAAGAGGAATTAACCAAAGGCTCAGTGTGCCATGCCGGAACCAGATTAGGGCCTGAAGCCATCCTGCGGTGTTGCGGCCAGCTCAAAAGAAAGCGAGTTGAAGAAAGGAGCTCAGGGGCACTGTAATTCACAAACCTGCAGAGTTATAAATGACAGCTATCGTCCAAAAATATACTGAAGTAAGGCTGCCAAGAGGACTTGAAAGCGGGGCAGAATTGCAGGAAACCGATTTCAGGAGGTAGACTGGAATTGCATTGAAAGCATAGGAAAAGAGGCAGAACGTCCACAATGATGCACTTGGCCAAAAAGGGCGTATGCGTTTTTTCCTGAATATATTCAGGAAAAAACGCATACGCCCTTTTTGGCCAACCAAGCAAGCTTGCAAAGGAAATCTGCACTACAATGAAGTCTCACTTCCCCCCGGTCAAAAGGGCCATCTGAAAAAAGTGTAAAATCCAGAAAGACAGGACAGGCCATGGAGAACTGGGAGCCTTGTTATGCTGATGGGCGGGATGTAAATTGCCAACAGACACTCGGGAGAAGTGTATGGTGTTTCCTGAAACATCTAAAAAACAAAGCAACAGAGCCTAGGGCACTTCCACTTATGGTCCTATAGCTTAGGGAAATTAAAATCAAAAAGACACAGCCACCCCAAAGTTTGGGACGCCTCTGTTTACAAGAACCTCGTTTACAGTACAAGTTCAACATCGCAGAAAGTGAAAAATGGATAAAGAAGTTGTGGTATTTACTTACAAAGCAATATCACTCAGCAATGAAATCTATGTCATCAGGCCCTTAGCAGCACAATGAGTGGATTCAGGTATGATGATTCTAACTGAAATAAGTCACACAGAAAAAGAAACATCATAAGATATCAGTAATACACGGAATGTAAACTTGGCTACACAGGAACTGAATTACAGAACAGAACAGGGTCTCAAATTTAGAAAACCAACTTATGCTTGCTTAAGGGGAAAGGTGAGTTGGGGTGCTGCATAAAACCAGAGATTGAAATGAGCACAGATAAAGTTCCTTAAGCCAAATATGGAATAGACAAGAGCTACTCCTTGCTCAACGAAATGGACTCAACACCGCATATTAAATGCCTAAGAATGTACCTGACTACTCAGTGTCTTAAAACCTATGGATTGCTATGTCTCCGAAAGAGAATCAAGCATGTGTACAGGGGCATAAACGCAGCAGTGATAGGATTGGAGAGGTTCGGTGAGCAAATGAAGACCCTTTGAAGTCATATTGCATGGTACCCATTCCACGGGTTTCAACTACCCAGGTTTAAGGTATTCTTCCTTCAGCTAAAACATGCATGTGGAACCTAGAGTATGATCAACCATGTGATCGGGAGACGTGTTCAAATATGTCTCAGTTTTCGTACCTGGTACTCGGGTGCAACATTCCAGACGCTTTACTAACACCCTCCCGACTTGGAGAGTCAGTCCCTTTAACCTCCTGTTTGGCCCAGTTTGCAATTTCTGCGGAAGATGAACAGGAATAGCGAGAACCAACGAGAGACTAGCTGGAGGTGTCTGGACGGGCAAATTTAACTCTCATTTCCCACCAGGAAGAGGAATTAACCAAAGGCTCAGCGTGCCGTGCCGGAACCAGATTAGGGCCTGAAGCCATCCTGCGGTGTTGCGGCCAGCTCAAAAGAAAGCGAGTTGAAGAAAGGAGCTCAGGGGCACTGTAATTCACAAACCTGCAGAGTTATAAATGACAGCTATCGTCCAAAAATATACTGAAGTAAGGCTGCCAAGAGGACTTGAAAGCGGGGCAGAATTGCAGGAAACCGATTTCAGGAGGTAGACTGGAATTGCATTGAAAGCATAGGAAAAGAGGCAGAACGTCCACAATGATGCACTTGGCCAAAAAGGGCGTATGCGTTTTTTCCTGAATATATTCAGGAAAAAACGCATACGCCCTTTTTGGCCAACCAAGCAAGCTTGCAAAGGAAATCTGCACTACAATGAAGTCTCACTTCCCCCCGGTCAAAAGGGCCATCTGAAAAAAGTGTAAAATCCAGAAAGACAGGACAGGCCATGGAGAACTGGGAGCCTTGTTATGCTGATGGGCGGGATGTAAATTGCCAACAGACACTCGGGAGAAGTGTATGGTGTTTCCTGAAACATCTAAAAAACAAAGCAACAGAGCCTAGGGCACTTCCACTTATGGTCCTATAGCTTAGGGAAATTAAAATCAAAAAGACACAGCCACCCCAAAGTTTGGGACGCCTCTGTTTACAAGAACCTCGTTTACAGTACAAGTTCAACATCGCAGAAAGTGAAAAATGGATAAAGAAGTTGTGGTATTTACTTACAAAGCAATATCACTCAGCAATGAAATCTATGTCATCAGGCCCTTAGCAGCACAATGAGTGGATTCAGGTATGATGATTCTAACTGAAATAAGTCACACAGAAAAAGAAACATCATAAGATATCAGTAATACACGGAATGTAAACTTGGCTACACAGGAACTGAATTACAGAACAGAACAGGGTCTCAAATTTAGAAAACCAACTTATGCTTGCTTAAGGGGAAAGGTGAGTTGGGGTGCTGCATAAAACCAGAGATTGAAATGAGCACAGATAAAGTTCCTTAAGCCAAATATGGAATAGACAAGAGCTACCTCTTGCTCAACGAAATGGACTCAACACCGCATATTAAACGCCTAAGAATGTACCTGACTAGTCAGTATCTTAAAACCTATGGATTGCTATGTCTCCGAAAGAGAATCAAGCATGTGTACAGGGGCATAAACGCAGCAGTGATAGGATTGGAGAGGTTCGGTGAGCAAATGAAGACCCTTTGAAGTCATATTGCATGGTACCCATTCCACGGGTTTCAACTACCCAGGTTTAAGGTATTCTTCCTTCAGGTAAAACATGCATGTGGAAACTAGAGTATGATCAACCATGTGATCGGGAGACGTGTTCAAATATGTCTCAGTTTTCGTACCCTGGTACTCGGGTGCAATATTCCAGACGCTTTACTAACACCCTCCCGACTTGGAGAGTCAGTCCCTTTAACCTCCTGTTTGGCCCAGTTTGCAATTTCTGCGGAAGATGAACAGGAATAGCGAGAACCAATGAGAGACTAGCTGGAGGTGTCTGGACGGGCAAATTTAACTCTCATTTCCCACCAGGAAGAGGAATTAACCAAAGGCTCAGCGTGCCATGCCGGAACCAGATTAGGGCCTGAAGCCATCCTGCGGTGTTGCGGCCAGCTCAAAAGAAAGCGAGTTGAAGAAAGGAGCTCAGGGGCACTGTAATTCACAAACCTGCAGACTTATAAATGACAGCTATCGTCTAAAAATATACTGAAGTAAGGCTGCCAAGAGGACTTGAAAGCGGGGCAGAATTGCAGGAATCCGATTTCAGGAGGTAGACTGGAATTGCATTGAAAGCATAGGAAAAGAGGCAGAACGTCCACAATGATGCACTTGGCCAAAAAGGGCGTATGCGTTTTTACCTGAATATATTCAGGAAAAAACGCATACGCCCTTTTTGGCCAACCAAGCAAGCTTGCAAAGGAAATCTGCACTACAATGAAGTCTCACTTCCCCCCGGTCAAAAGGGCCATCTGAAAAAAGTGTAAAATCCAGAAAGACAGGACAGGCCATGGAGAACTGGGAGCCTTGTTATGCTGATGGGCGGGATGTAAATTGCCAACAGACACTCGGGAGAAGTGTATGGTGTTTCCTGAAACATCTAAAAAACAAAGCAACAGAGCCTAGGGCACTTCCACTTATGGTCCTATAGCTTAGGGAAATTAAAATCAAAAAGACACAGCCACCCCAAAGTTTGGGACGCCTCTGTTTACAAGAACCTCGTTTACAGTACAAGTTCAACATCGCAGAAAGTGAAAAATGGATAAAGAAGTTGTGGTATTTACTTACAAAGCAATATCACTCAGCAATGAAATCTATGTCATCAGGCCCTTAGCAGCACAATGAGTGGATTCAGGTATGATGATTCTAACTGAAATAAGTCACACAGAAAAAGAAACATCATAAGATATCAGTAATACACGGAATGTAAACTTGGCTACACAGGAACTGAATTACAGAACAGAACAGGGTCTCAAATTTAGAAAACCAACTTATGCTTGCTTAAGGGTAAAGGTGAGTTGGGGTGCTGCATAAAACCAGAGATTGAAATGAGCACAGATGAAGTTCCTTAAGCCAAATATGGAATAGACAAGAGCTACTCCTTGCTCAACGAAATGGACTCAACACCGCATATTAAATGCCTAAGAATGTACCTGACTACTCAGTGTCTTAAAACCTATGGATTGCTATGTCTCCGAAAGAGAATCAAGCATGTGTACAGGGGCATAAACGCAGCAGTGATAGGATTGGAGAGGTTCGGTGAGCAAATGAAGACCCTTTGAAGTCATATTGCATGGTACCCATTCCACGGGTTTCAACTACCCAGGTTTAAGGTATTCTTCCTTCAGCTAAAACATGCATGTGGAACCTAGAGTATGATCAACCATGTGATCGGGAGACGTGTTCAAATATGTCTCAGTTTTCGTACCTGGTACTCGGGTGCAACATTCCAGACACTTTACTAACACCCTCCCGACTTGGAGAGTCAGTCCCTTTAACCTCCTGTTTGGCCCAGTTTGCAATTTCTGCGGAAGATGAACAGGAATAGCGAGAACCAACGAGAGACTAGCTGGAGGTGTCTGGACGGGCAAATTTAACTCTCATTTCCCACCAGGAAGAGGAATTAACCAAAGGCTCAGCGTGCCGTGCCGGAACCAGATTAGGGCCTGAAGCCATCCTGCGGTGTTGCGGCCAGCTCAAAAGAAAGCGAGTTGAAGAAAGGAGCTCAGGGGCACTGTAATTCACAAACCTGCAGACTTATAAATGACAGCTATCGTCCAAAAATATACTGAAGTAAGGCTGCCAAGAGGACTTGAAAGCGGGGCAGAATTGCAGGAAACCGATTTCAGGAGGTAGACTGGAATTGCATTGAAAGCATAGGAAAAGAGGCAGAACGTCCACAATGATGCACTTGGCCAAAAAGGGCGTATGCGTTTTTTCCTGAATATATTCAGGAAAAAACGCATACGCACTTTTTGGCCAACCAAGCAAGCTTGCAAAGGAAATCTGCACTACAATGAAGTCTCACTTCCCCCCGGTCAAAAGGGCCATCTGAAAAAAGTGTAAAATCCAGAAAGACAGGACAGGCCATGGAGAACTGGGAGCCTTGTTATGCTGATGGGCGGGATGTAAATTGCCAACAGACACTCGGGAGAAGTGTATGGTGTTTCCTGAAACATCTAAAAAACAAAGCAACAGAGCCTAGGGCACTTCCACTTATGGTCCTATAGCTTAGGGAAATTAAAATCAAAAAGACACAGCCACCCCAAAGTTTGGGACGCCTCTGTTTACAAGAACCTCGTTTACAGTACAAGTTCAACATCGCAGAAAGTGAAAAATGGATAAAGAAGTTGTGGTATTTACTTACAAAGCAATATCACTCAGCAATGAAATCTATGTCATCAGGCCCTTAGCAGCACAATGAGTGGATTCAGGTATGATGATTCTAACTGAAATAAGTCACACAGAAAAAGAAACATCATAAGATATCAGTAATACACGGAATGTAAACTTGGCTCCACAGGAACTGAATTACAGAACAGAACAGGGTCTCAAATTTAGAAAACCAACTTATGCTTGCTTAAGGGGAAAGGTGAGTTGGGGTGCTGCATAAAACCAGAGATTGAAATGAGCACAGATAAAGTTCCTTAAGCCAAATATGGAATAGACAAGAGCTACCTCTTGCTCAACGAAATGGACTCAACACCGCATATTAAACGCCTAAGAATGTACCTGACTAGTCAGTATCTTAAAACCTATGGATTGCTATGTCTCCGAAAGAGAATCAAGCATGTGTACAGGGGCATAAACGCAGCAGTGATAGGATTGGAGAGGTTCGGTGAGCAAATGAAGACCCTTTGAAGTCATATTGCATGGTACCCATTCCACGGGTTTCAACTACCCAGGTTTAAGGTATTCTTCCTTCAGCTAAAACATGCATGTGGAACCTAGAGTATGATCAACCATGTGATCGGGAGACGTGTTCAAATATGTCTCAGTTTTCGTACCTGGTACTCGGGTGCAACATTCCAGACACTTTACTAACACCCTCCCGACTTGGAGAGTCAGTCCCTTTAACCTCCTGTTTGGCCCAGTTTGCAATTTCTGCGGAAGATGAACAGGAATAGCGAGAACCAACGAGAGACTAGCTGGAGGTGTCTGGACGGGCAAATTTAACTCTCATTTCCCACCAGGAAGAGGAATTAACCAAAGGCTCAGCGTGCCGTGCCGGAACCAGATTAGGGCCTGAAGCCATCCTGCGGTGTTGCGGCCAGCTCAAAAGAAAGCGAGTTGAAGAAAGGAGCTCAGGGGCACTGTAATTCACAAACCTGCAGACTTATAAATGACAGCTATCGTCCAAAAATATACTGAAGTAAGGCTGCCAAGAGGACTTGAAAGCGGGGCAGAATTGCAGGAAACCGATTTCAGGAGGTAGACTGGAATTGCATTGAAAGCATAGGAAAAGAGGCAGAACGTCCACAATGATGCACTTGGCCAAAAAGGGCGTATGCGTTTTTTCCTGAATATATTCAGGAAAAAACGCATACGCACTTTTTGGCCAACCAAGCAAGCTTGCAAAGGAAATCTGCACTACAATGAAGTCTCACTTCCCCCCGGTCAAAAGGGCCATCTGAAAAAAGTGTAAAATCCAGAAAGACAGGACAGGCCATGGAGAACTGGGAGCCTTGTTATGCTGATGGGCGGGATGTAAATTGCCAACAGACACTCGGGAGAAGTGTATGGTGTTTCCTGAAACATCTAAAAAACAAAGCAACAGAGCCTAGGGCACTTCCACTTATGGTCCTATAGCTTAGGGAAATTAAAATCAAAAAGACACAGCCACCCCAAAGTTTGGGACGCCTCTGTTTACAAGAACCTCGTTTACCGTACAAGTTCAACATCGCAGAAAGTGAAAAATGGATAAAGAAGTTGTGGTATTTACTTACAAAGCAATATCACTCAGCAATGAAATCTATGTCATCAGGCCCTTAGCAGCACAATGAGTGGATTCAGGTATGATGATTCTAACTGAAATAAGTCACACAGAAAAAGAAACATCATAAGATATCAGTAATACACGGAATGTAAACTTGGCTACACAGGAACTGAATTACAGAACAGAACAGGGTCTCAAATTTAGAAAACCAACTTATGCTTGCTTAAGGGTAAAGGTGAGTTGGGGTGCTGCATAAAACCAGAGATTGAAATGAGCACAGATAAAGTTCCTTAAGCCAAATATGGAATAGACAAGAGCTACCTCTTGCTCAACGAAATGGACTCAACACCGCATATTAAACGCCTAAGAATGTACCTGACTAGTCAGTATCTTAAAACCTATGGATTGCTATGTCTCCGAAAGAGAATCAAGCATGTGTACAGGGGCATAAACGCAGCAGTGATAGGATTGGAGAGGTTCGGTGAGCAAATGAAGACCCTTTGAAGTCATATTGCATGGTACCCATTCCACGGGTTTCAACTACCCAGGTTTAAGGTATTCTTCCTTCAGGTAAAACATGCATGTGGAAACTAGAGTATGATCAACCATGTGATCGGGAGACGTGTTCAAATATGTCTCAGTTTTCGTACCCTGGTACTCGGGTGCAATATTCCAGACGCTTTACTAACACCCTCCCGACTTGGAGAGTCAGTCCCTTTAACCTCCTGTTTGGCCCAGTTTGCAATTTCTGCGGAAGATGAACAGGAATAGCGAGAACCAATGAGAGACTAGCTGGAGGTGTCTGGACGGGCAAATTTAACTCTCATTTCCCACCAGGAAGAGGAATTAACCAAAGGCTCAGCGTGCCATGCCGGAACCAGATTAGGGCCTGAAGCCATCCTGCGGTGTTGCGGCCAGCTCAAAAGAAAGCGAGTTGAAGAAAGGAGCTCAGGGGCACTGTAATTCACAAACCTGCAGACTTATAAATGACAGCTATCGTCTAAAAATATACTGAAGTAAGGCTGCCAAGAGGACTTGAAAGCGGGGCAGAATTGCAGGAATCCGATTTCAGGAGGTAGACTGGAATTGCATTGAAAGCATAGGAAAAGAGGCAGAACGTCCACAATGATGCACTTGGCCAAAAAGGGCGTATGCGTTTTTTCCTGAATATATTCAGGAAAAAACGCATACGCCCTTTTTGGCCAACCAAGCAAGCTTGCAAAGGAAATCTGCACTACAATGAAGTCTCACTTCCCCCCGGTCAAAAGGGCCATCTGAAAAAAGTGTAAAATCCAGAAAGACAGGACAGGCCATGGAGAACTGGGAGCCTTGTTATGCTGATGGGCGGGATGTAAATTGCCAACAGACACTCGGGAGAAGTGTATGGTGTTTCCTGAAACATCTAAAAAACAAAGCAACAGAGCCTAGGGCACTTCCACTTATGGTCCTATAGCTTAGGGAAATTAAAATCAAAAAGACACAGCCACCCCAAAGTTTGGGACGCCTCTGTTTACAAGAACCTCGTTTACAGTACAAGTTCAACATCGCAGAAAGTGAAAAATGGATAAAGAAGTTGTGGTATTTACTTACAAAGCAATATCACTCAGCAATGAAATCTATGTCATCAGGCCCTTAGCAGCACAATGAGTGGATTCAGGTATGATGATTCTAACTGAAATAAGTCACACAGAAAAAGAAACATCATAAGATATCAGTAATACACGGAATGTAAACTTGGCTACACAGGAACTGAATTACAGAACAGAACAGGGTCTCAAATTTAGAAAACCAACTTATGCTTGCTTAAGGGTAAAGGTGAGTTGGGGTGCTGCATAAAACCAGAGATTGAAATGAGCACAGATAAAGTTCCTTAAGCCAAATACGGAATAGACAAGAGCTACTCCTTGCTCAACGAAATGGACTCAACACCGCATATTAAACGCCTAAGAATGTACCTGACTAGTCAG
>NW_027136158.1:0-117444 GCF_039906515.1 Pseudorca crassidens
CAGGGTACGAAAACTGAGACATATTTGAACACGTCTCCCGATCACACGGTTGATCATACTCTAGGTTCCACATGCATGTTTTAGCTGAAGGAAGAATACCTTAAACCTGGGTAGTTGAAACCCGTGGAATGGGTACCATGCAATATGACTTCAAAGGGTCTTCATTTGCTCACCGAACCTCTCCAATCCTATCACTGCTGCGTTTATGCCCCTGTACACACGCTTGATTCTCTTTTGGAGACATAGCAATCCATAGGTTTTAAGATACTTACTAGTCAGGTACATTCTTAGGCGTTTAATATGGGGTGTTGAGTCCATTTCGTTGAGCAAGGAGTAGCTCTTGTCTATTCCATATTTGGCTTAAGGAACTTTATCTGTGCTCATTTCAATCTCTGGTTTTATGCAGCACCCCAACTCACCTTTACCCTTAAGCAAGCATAAGTTGGTTTTCTAAATTTGAGACCCTGTTCTGTTCTGTAATTCAGTTCCTGTGTAACCAAGTTTACATTCCGTGTATTACTGATATCTTATGATGTTTCTTTTTCTGTGTGACTTATTTCAGTTAGAATCATCATACCTGAATCCACTCATTGTGCTGCTAAGGGCCTGATGACATAGATTTCATTGCTGAGTGATATTGCTTTGTAAGTAAATACCACAACTTCTTTATCCATTTTTCACTTTCTGCGATGTTGAACTTGTACTGTAAACGAGGTTCTTGTAAACAGAGCCATCCCAAACTTTGGGGTGGCTGTGTCTTTTTGATTTTAATTTCCCTAAGCTATAGGACCATAAGTGGAAGTGCCCTAGGCTCTGTTGCTTTGTTTTTAAGATGTTTCAGGAAACACCATACACTTCTCGCGAGTGTCTGTTGGCAATTTACATCCCGCCCATCAGCATAACAAGGCTCCCAGTTCTCCATGGCCTGTTCTCCCTTTCTGGATTTTACACTTTTTTCAGATGGCCCTTTTGACCGGGGGGAAGTGAGACTTCATTGTAGTGCAGATTTCCTTTGCAAGTTTGCTTGGTTGGCCAAAAAGGGCGTATGCGTTTTTTCCTGAATATATTCAGGAAAAAACGCATACGCCCTTTTTGGCCAAGTGCATCTTTGTGGACGTTCTGCCTCCTTTCCTATGCTTTCAATGCAATTCCAGTCTACCTCCTGAAATCGGTTTCCTGCAATTCTGCCCCGCTTTCAAGTCCTCTTGGCAGCCTTACTTCAGTATATTTTTGGACGATAGCTGTCATTTATAACTCTGCAGGTTTGTGAATTACAGTGCCCCTGAGCTCCTTTCTTCAACTCGCTTTCTTGTGAGCTGGCCGCAACACCGCAGGATGGCTTCAGGCCCTAATCTGATTCCGGCACGGCACGCTGAGCCTTTGGTTATTTCCTCTTCCTGGTGGGAAATGAGAGTTAAATTTGCCCGTCCAGACACCTCCAGCTAGTCTCTCATTGGTTCTCCCTATTCCTGTTCATCTTCCGCAGAAATTGCAAACTGGGCCAAACAGGAGGTTAAAGGCGCTGACTCTCCAAGTGGGGAGAGTGTTAGTAAAGCGTCTGGAATGTTGCACCCGAGTACCAGGGGAGGAAAACTGAGACATATTTGAACACGTCTCCCGTTCACACGGTTGATCATACTCTGGGTTCCACATGCATGTTTTAGCTGAAGGAAGAATACCTTAAACCTGGGTAGTTGAAACCCGTGGAATGGGTACCATGCAATATGACTTCAAAGGATCTTCATTTGCTCACCGAACCTCTCCAATCCTATCACTGCTGCGTTTATGCCCCTGTACACACGCTTGATTCTCTTTTGGAGACATAGCAATCCATAGGTTTTAAGATACTTACTAGTCAGGTACATTCTTAGGCGTTTAATATGGGGTGTTGAGTCCATTTCGTTGAGCAAGGAGTAGCTCTTGTCTATTCCATATTTGGCTTAAGGAACTTTATCTGTGCTCATTTCAATCTCTGGTTTTATGCAGCACCCCAACTCACCTTTCCCCTTAAGCAAGCATAAGTTGGTTTTCTAAATTTGAGTCCCTGTTCTGTTTTGGAATTCAGTTCCTGTGTACCAAGTTTACATTCCGTGTATTACTGATATCTTATGATGTTTCTTTTTCTGTGTGACTTATTTCAGTTAGAATCATCGTACCTGAATCCACTCATTATGCTGCTACGGGCCTGATGACATAGATTTCATTGCTGAGTGATATTGCATTGTACCTAAGTACCACAAGTTCTTTATCCATTTTTCACTTTCTGTGATACTGAACTTGTACGGTAAACGAGGTTCTTGTAAACAAAGGCGTCCCAAACTTTGGGGTGGCTGTGTCTTTTTGATTTTAATTTCCCTAAGCTATAGGACCATAAGTGGAAGTGCCCTAGGCTCTGTTGCTGTGTTTTTTAGATGTTTCAGGAAACACCATACACTTCTCCCGAGTGTCTGTTGGCAATTTACATCCCGCCCATCAGCATAACAAGGCTCCCAGTTCTCCATGGCCTGTTCTCCCTTTCTGGATTTTACACTTTTTTCAGATGGCCCTTTTGACCGGGGGGAAGTGAGACTTCATTGTAGTGCAGATTTCCTTTGCAAGTTTGCTTGGTTGGCCAAAAAGTGCGTATGCGTTTTTTCCTGAATATATTCAGGAAAAAACGCATACCCCCTTTTTGGCCAAGTGCATCTTTGTGGACGTTCTGCCTCCTTTCCTATGCTTTCTATGCAATTCCAGTCTACCTCCTGAAATCGGTTTCCTGCAATTCTGCCCCGCTTTCAAGTCCTCTTGGCAGCCTTACTTCAGTATATTTTTGGACGATAGCTGTCATTTATAACTCTGCAGGTTTGTGAATTACAGTGCCCCTGAGCTCCTTTCTTCAACTCGCTTTCTTGTGACCTGGCCGCAACACCGCAGGATGGCTTCAGGCCCTAATATGGTTCCGGCACGGCACGCTGAGCCTTTGGTTAATTCCTCTTCCTGGTGGGAAATGAGAGTTAAATTTGCCCGTCCAGACACCTCCAGCTAGTCTCTCATTGGTTCTCGCTATTCCTGTTCATCTTCCGCAGAAATTGCAAACTGGGCCAAACAGGAGGTTAAAGGGACTGACTCTCCAAGTCGGGAGAGTGTTAGTAAAGCGTCTGGAATGTTGCACCCGAGTACCAGGGGAGGAAAACTGAGACATATTTGAACACGTCTCCCGTTCACACGGTTGATCATACTCTGGGTTCCACATGCATGTTTTAGCTGAAGGAAGAATACCTTAAACCTGGGTAGTTGAGATCCGTGGAATGGGTACCATGCAATATGACTTCAAAGGATCTTCATTTGCTCACCGAACCTCTCCAATCCTATCACTGCTGCGTTTATGCCCCTGTACACACGCTTGATTCTCTTTTGGAGACATAGCAATCCATAGGTTTTAAGATACTTACTAGTCAGGTACATTCTTAGGCGTTTAATATGGGGTGTTGAGTCCATTTCGTTGAGCAAGGAGTAGCTCTTGTCTATTCCATATTTGGCTTAAGGAACTTTATCTGTGCTCATTTCAATCTCTGGTTTTATGCAGCACCCCAACTCACCTTTCCCCTTAAGCAAGCATAAGTTGGTTTTCTAAATTTGAGACCCTGTTCTGTTTTGGAATTCAGTTCCTGTGTAGCCAAGTTTACATTGTGTGTATTACTGATATCTTATGATGTTTCTTTTTCTGTGTGACTTATTTCAGTTAGAATCATCGTACCTGAATCCACTCATTATGCTGCTACGGGCCTGATGACATAGATTTCATTGCTGAGTGATACTGCATTGTACATAAGTACCACAAGTTCTTTATCCATTTTTCACTTTCTGTGATACTGAACTTGTACGGTAAACGAGGTTCTTGTAAACAGAGTCGTCCCAAACTTTGGGGTGGCTGTGTCTTTTTGATTTTAATTTCCCTAAGCTATAGGACCATAAGTGGAAGTGCCCTAGGCTCTGTTGCTTTGTTTTTTAGATGTTTCAGGAAACACCATACACTTCTCCCGAGTGTCTGTTGGCAATTTACATCCCGCCCATCAGCATAACAAGGCTCCCAGTTCTCCATGGCCTGTTCTCCCTTTCTGGATTTTACACTTTTTTCAGATGGCCCTTTTGACCGGGGGGAAGTGAGACTTCATTGTAGTGCAGATTTCCTTTGCAAGTTTGCTTGGTTGGCCAAAAAGTGCGTATGCGTTTTTTCCTGAATATATTCAGGAAAAAACGCATACCCCTTTTTGGCCAAGTGCATCTTTGTGGACGTTCTGCCTCCTTTCCTATGCTTTCAATGCAATTCCAGTCTACCTCCTGAAATCGGTTTCCTGCAATTCTGCCCCGCTTTCAAGTCCTCTTGGCAGCCTTACTTCAGTATATTTTTGGACGATAGCTGTCATTTATAACTCTGCAGGTTTGTGAATTACAGTGCCCCTGAGCTCCTTTCTTCAACTCGCTTTCTTGTGAGCTGGCCGCAACACCGCAGGATGGCTTCAGGCCCTAATCTGGTTCCGGCACGGCTCGCTGAGCCCTTGGTTATTTCCTCTTCCTGGTGGGAAATGAGAGTTAAATTTGCCCGTCCAGACACCTCCAGCTAGTCTCTCATTGGTTCTCCCTATTCCTGTTCATCTTGCGCAGAAATTGCAAACTGGGCCAAACAGGAGGTTAAAGGCGCTGACTCTCCAAGTTGGGAGAGTGTTAGTAAAGCGTCTGGAATGTTGCACCCGAGTACCAGGGGAGGAAAACTGAGACATATTTGAACACGTCTCCCGTTCACACGGTTGATCATACTCTGGGTTCCACATGCATGTTTTTGCTGAAGGAAGAATACCTTAAACCTGGAGAGTTGAGACCCGTGGAATGGCTACCATGCAATATGACTTCAAAGGGTCTTCATTTGCTCACCGAACCTCTCCAATCCTATCACTGCTGCGTTTATGCCCCTGTACACACGCTTGATTCTCTTTTGGGGACATAGCAATCCATAGGTTTTAAGATACTTACTAGTCAGGTACATTCTTAGGCGTTTAATATGCGGTGTTGAGTCCATTTCGTTGAGCAAGGAGTAGCTCTTGTCTATTCCATATTTGGCTTAAGGAACTTTATCTGTGCTCATTTCAATCTCTGGTTTTATGCAGCACCCCAACTCACCTTTCCCCTTAAGCAAGCATAAGTTGGTTTTCTAAATTTTAGACCCTGTTCTGTTCTGTAATTCAGTTCCTGTGTAGCCAAGTTTACATTCCGTGTATTACTGATATCTTATGATGTTTCTTTTTCTGTGTGACTTATTTCAGTTAGAATCATCATACCTGAATCCACTCATTGTGCTGCTAAGGGCCTGATGACATAGATTTCATTGCTGAGTGATATTGCTTTGTAAGTAAATACCACAACTTCTTTATCCATTTTTCACTTTCTGCGATGTTGAACTTGTACTGTAAACGAGGTTCTTGTAAACAGAGCCGTTCCATACTTTGGGGTGGCTGTTTCTACTTGATTTTAATTTCCCTAAGCTATAGGACCATAAGTGGAAGTGCCCTAGGCTCTGTTGCTTTGTTTTTTAGATGTTTCAGGAAACACCATACACTTCTCCCGAGTGTCTGTTGGCAATTTACATCCCGCCCATCAGCATAACAAGGCTCCCAGTTCTCCATGGCCTGTCCTGCCTTTCTGGATTTTACACTTTTTTCAGATGGCCCTTTTGACCGGGGAGAAGTGAGACTTCATTGTAGTGCAGATTTCCTTTGCAAGCTTGCTTGGTTGGCCAAAAAGGGCGTATGCGTTTTTTCCTGAATATATTCAGGAAAAAACGCATACGCCCTTTTTGGCCAAGTGCATCATTGTGGACGTTCTGCCTATTTTCCTATGCTTTCAATGCAATTCCAGTCTACCTCCTGAAATCGGTTTCCTGCAATTCTGCCCCGCTTTCAAGTCCTCTTGGCAGCCTTACTTCAGTATAGTTTTGGACGATAGCTGTCATTTATAACTCTGCAGGTTTGTGAATTACAGTGCCCCTGAGCTCCTTTCTTCAACTCGCTTTCTTGTGAGCTGGCCGCAACACCGCATGATGGCTTCAGGCCCTAATCTGGTTCCGGCACGGCACGCTGAGCCTTTGGTTATTTCCTCTTCCTGGTGTAAATGAGAGTTAAATTTGCCCGTCCAGACACCTCCAGCTAGTCTCTCATTGGTTCTCGCTATTCCTGTTCATCTTGCGCAGAAATTGCAAACTGGGCCAAACAGGAGGTTAAAGGGACTGACTCTCCAAGTCGGGAGAGTGTTAGTAAAGCGTGTGGAATGTTGCACCCGAGTACCAGGGGAGGAAAACTGAGACATATTTGAATACTTCTCCCGTTCACACGGTTGTTCATACTCTGGGTTCCACATGCATGTTTTAGCTGAAGGAAGAATACCTTAAACCTGGGTAGTTGAGACCCGTGGAATGGGTACCATGCAATATGACTTCAAAGGGTCTTCATTTGCTCACCGAACCTCTCCAATCCTATCACTGCTGCGTTTATGCCCCTGTACACACGCTTGATTCTCTTTTGGAGACATAGCAATCCATAGGTTTTAAGATACTTACTAGTCAGGTACATTCTTAGGCGTTTAATATGGGGTGTTGAGTCCATTTCGTTGAGCAAGGAGTAGCTCTTGTCTATTCCATATTTGGCTTAAGGAACTTTATCTGTGCTCATTTCAATCTCTGGTTTTATGCAGCACCCCAACTCACCTTTCCCCTTAAGCAAGCATAAGTTGGTTTTCTAAATTTGAGACCCTTTTCTGTTTTGGAATTCAGTTCCTGTGTAGCCAAGTTTACATTCCGTGTATTACTGATATCTTATGATGTTTCTTTTTCTGTGTGACTTATTTCCGTTAGAATCATCGTACCTGAATCCACTCATTATGCTGCTACGGCCCTGATGACATAGATTTCATTGCTGAGTGATACTGCATTGTATGTAAGTACCACAAGTTCTTTTTCCATTTTTCACATTCTGCGATGTTGAACTTGTACTGTAAACGAGGTTCTTGTAAACAGAGGCGTCCCAAACTTTGGGGTGGCTGTGTCTTTTTGATTTTAATTTCCCTAAGCTATAGGACCATAAGTGGAAGTGCCCTAGGCTCTGTTGCTTTGTTTTTTAGATGTTTCAGGAAACACCATACACTTCTCCCGAGTGTCTGTTGGCAATTTACATCCCGCCCATCAGCATAACAAGGCTCCCAGTTCTCCATGGCCTGTTCTCCCTTTCTGGATTTTACACTTTTTTCAGATGGCCCTTTTGACCGGGGGGAAGTGAGACTTCATTGTAGTGCAGATTTCCTTTGCAAGTTTGCTTGGTTGGCCAAAAAGTGCGTATGCGTTTTTTCCTGAATATATTCAGGAAAAAACGCATACCCCTTTTTGGCCAAGTGCATCTTTGTGGACGTTCTGCCTCCTTTCCTATGCTTTCAATGCAATTCCAGTCTACCTCCTGAAATCGGTTTCCTGCAATTCTGCCCCGCTTTCAAGTCCTCTTGGCAGCCTTACTTCAGTATATTTTTGGACGATAGCTGTCATTTATAACTCTGCAGGTTTGTGAATTACAGTGCCCCTGAGCTCCTTTCTTCAACTCGCTTTCTTGTGAGCTGGCCGCAACACCGCAGGATGGCTTCAGGCCCTAATCTGGTTCCGGCACGGCTCGCTGAGCCCTTGGTTATTTCCTCTTCCTGGTGGGAAATGAGAGTTAAATTTGCCCGTCCAGACACCTCCAGCTAGTCTCTCATTGGTTCTCCCTATTCCTGTTCATCTTGCGCAGAAATTGCAAACTGGGCCAAACAGGAGGTTAAAGGCGCTGACTCTCCAAGTTGGGAGAGTGTTAGTAAAGCGTCTGGAATGTTGCACCCGAGTACCAGGGGAGGAAAACTGAGACATATTTGAACACGTCTCCCGTTCACACGGTTGATCATACTCTGGGTTCCACATGCATGTTTTTGCTGAAGGAAGAATACCTTAAACCTGGAGAGTTGAGACCCGTGGAATGGCTACCATGCAATATGACTTCAAAGGGTCTTCATTTGCTCACCGAACCTCTCCAATCCTATCACTGCTGCGTTTATGCCCCTGTACACACGCTTGATTCTCTTTTGGGGACATAGCAATCCATAGGTTTTAAGATACTTACTAGTCAGGTACATTCTTAGGCGTTTAATATGCGGTGTTGAGTCCATTTCGTTGAGCAAGGAGTAGCTCTTGTCTATTCCATATTTGGCTTAAGGAACTTTATCTGTGCTCATTTCAATCTCTGGTTTTATGCAGCACCCCAACTCACCTTTCCCCTTAAGCAAGCATAAGTTGGTTTTCTAAATTTTAGACCCTGTTCTGTTCTGTAATTCAGTTCCTGTGTAGCCAAGTTTACATTCCGTGTATTACTGATATCTTATGATGTTTCTTTTTCTGTGTGACTTATTTCAGTTAGAATCATCATACCTGAATCCACTCATTGTGCTGCTAAGGGCCTGATGACATAGATTTCATTGCTGAGTGATATTGCTTTGTAAGTAAATACCACAACTTCTTTATCCATTTTTCACTTTCTGCGATGTTGAACTTGTACTGTAAACGAGGTTCTTGTAAACAGAGCCGTTCCATACTTTGGGGTGGCTGTTTCTACTTGATTTTAATTTCCCTAAGCTATAGGACCATAAGTGGAAGTGCCCTAGGCTCTGTTGCTTTGTTTTTTAGATGTTTCAGGAAACACCATACACTTCTCCCGAGTGTCTGTTGGCAATTTACATCCCGCCCATCAGCATAACAAGGCTCCCAGTTCTCCATGGCCTGTCCTGCCTTTCTGGATTTTACACTTTTTTCAGATGGCCCTTTTGACCGGGGAGAAGTGAGACTTCATTGTAGTGCAGATTTCCTTTGCAAGCTTGCTTGGTTGGCCAAAAAGGGCGTATGCGTTTTTTCCTGAATATATTCAGGAAAAAACGCATACGCCCTTTTTGGCCAAGTGCATCATTGTGGACGTTCTGCCTCTTTTCCTATGCTTTCAATGCAATTCCAGTCTACCTCCTGAAATCGGTTTCCTGCAATTCTGCCCCGCTTTCAAGTCCTCTTGGCAGCCTTACTTCAGTATAGTTTTGGACGATAGCTGTCATTTATAACTCTGCAGGTTTGTGAATTACAGTGCCCCTGAGCTCCTTTCTTCAACTCGCTTTCTTGTGAGCTGGCCGCAACACCGCATGATGGCTTCAGGCCCTAATCTGGTTCCGGCACGGCACGCTGAGCCTTTGGTTATTTCCTCTTCCTGGTGTAAATGAGAGTTAAATTTGCCCGTCCAGACACCTCCAGCTAGTCTCTCATTGGTTCTCGCTATTCCTGTTCATCTTGCGCAGAAATTGCAAACTGGGCCAAACAGGAGGTTAAAGGGACTGACTCTCCAAGTCGGGAGAGTGTTAGTAAAGCGTGTGGAATGTTGCACCCGAGTACCAGGGGAGGAAAACTGAGACATATTTGAATACTTCTCCCGTTCACACGGTTGTTCATACTCTGGGTTCCACATGCATGTTTTAGCTGAAGGAAGAATACCTTAAACCTGGGTAGTTGAGACCCGTGGAATGGGTACCATGCAATATGACTTCAAAGGGTCTTCATTTGCTCACCGAACCTCTCCAATCCTATCACTGCTGCGTTTATGCCCCTGTACACACGCTTGATTCTCTTTTGGAGACATAGCAATCCATAGGTTTTAAGATACTTACTAGTCAGGTACATTCTTAGGCGTTTAATATGGGGTGTTGAGTCCATTTCGTTGAGCAAGGAGTAGCTCTTGTCTATTCCATATTTGGCTTAAGGAACTTTATCTGTGCTCATTTCAATCTCTGGTTTTATGCAGCACCCCAACTCACCTTTCCCCTTAAGCAAGCATAAGTTGGTTTTCTAAATTTGAGACCCTTTTCTGTTTTGGAATTCAGTTCCTGTGTAGCCAAGTTTACATTCCGTGTATTACTGATATCTTATGATGTTTCTTTTTCTGTGTGACTTATTTCCGTTAGAATCATCGTACCTGAATCCACTCATTATGCTGCTACGGCCCTGATGACATAGATTTCATTGCTGAGTGATACTGCATTGTATGTAAGTACCACAAGTTCTTTTTCCATTTTTCACATTCTGCGATGTTGAACTTGTACTGTAAACGAGGTTCTTGTAAACAGAGGCGTCCCAAACTTTGGGGTGGCTGTGTCTTTTTGATTTTAATTTCCCTAAGCTATAGGACCATAAGTGGAAGTGCCCTAGGCTCTGTTCCTTTGTTTTTTAGATGTTTCAGGAAACAACATACACTTCTCCCGAGTGTCTGTTGGCAATTTACATCCCGCCCATCAGCATAACAAGGCTCCCAGTTCTCCCTGGCCTGTCCTGCCTTTCTGGATTTTACACTTTTTTCAGATGGCCCTTTTGACCGGGGGGAAGTGAGACTTCATTGTAGTGCAGATTTCCTTTGCAAGCTTGCTTGGTTGGCCAAAAAGGGCGTATGCGTTTTTTCCTGAATATATTCAGGAAAAAACGCATACGCCCTTTTTGGCCTAGTGCATCATTGTGGACATTCTGCCTCTTTTCCTATGCTTTCAATGCAATTCCACTCTACCTCCTGAAATCGGTTTCCTGCAATTCTGCCCTGCTTTCAAGTCCTCTTGGCAGCCTTACTTCAGTATATTTTTGGACGATAGCTGTCATTTATAACTCTGCAGGTTTGTGCATTACAGTGCCCCTGAGCTCCTTTCTTCAACTCGTTTTCTTGTGAGCTGGCCGCAACACCGCAGGATGGCTTCAGGCCCTAATCTGGTTCCGGCACGGCACGCTGAGCCTTTGGTTAATTCCTCTTCCTGGTGGGAAATGAGAGTTAAATTTGCCCGTCCAGACACCTCCAGCTAGTCTCTCATTGGTTCTCCCTATTCCTGTTCATCTTCCGCAGAAATTGCAAACTGGGCCAAACAGGAGGTTAAAGGGACTGACTCTCCAAGTCGGGAGAGTGTTAGTAAAGCGTCTGGAATGTTGCACCCGAGTACCAGGGTACGAAAACTGAGACATATTTGAACACGTCTCCCGATCACACGGTTGATCATACTCTAGATTCCACATGCATGTTTTAGCTGAAGGAAGAATACCTTAAACCTGGGTAGTTGAAACCCGTGGAATGGGTACCATGCAATATGACTTCAAAGGGTCTTCATTTGCTCACCGAACCTCTCCAATCCTATCACTGCTGCGTTTATGCCCCTGTACACACGCTTGATTCTCTTTTGGAGACATAGCAATCCATAGGTTTTAAGATACTTACTAGTCAGATACATTCTTAGGCGTTTAATATGGGGTGTTGAGTCCATTTCGTTGAGCAAGGAGTAGCTCTTTTCTATTCCATATTTGGCTTAAGGAACTTTATCTGTGCTCATTTCAATCTCTGGTTTTATGCAGCACCCCAACTCACCTTTCCCCTTAAGCAAGCATAAGTTGGTTTTCTAAATTTGAGACCCTGTTCTTTTCTGTAATTCAGTTCCTGTGTAGCCAAGTTTACATTCCGTGTATTACTGATATCTTATGATGTTTCTTTTTCTGTGTGACTTATTTCAGTTAGAATCATCGTACCTGAATCCACTCATTATGCTGCTACGGGCCTGATGACATAGATTTCATTGCTGAGTGATACTGCATTGTACGTAAGTACCACAAGTTCTTTATCCATTTTTCACTTTCTGTGATACTGAACTTGTACGGTAAACGAGGTTCTTGTAAACAGAGGCGTCCCAAACTTTGGGGTGGCTGTGTCTTTTTGATTTTAATTTCCCTAAGCTATAGGACCATAAGTGGAAGTGCCCTAGGCTCTGTTGCTTTGTTTTTTAGATGTTTCAGGAAACACCATACACTTCTCCCGAGTGTCTGTTGGCAATTTACATCCCGCCCATCAGCATAACAAGGCTCCCAGTTCTCCATGGCCTGTCCTGCCTTTCTGGATTTTACACTTTTTTCAGATGGCCCTTTTGACTGGGGGGAAGTGAGACTTCATTGTAGTGCAGATTTCCTTTGCAAGTTTGCTTGGTTGGCCAAAAAGGGCGTATGCGTTTTTTCCTGAATATATTCAGGAAAAAACGCATACGCCCTTTTTGGCCAAGTGCATCATTGTGGACGTTCTGCCTCTTTTCCTATGCTTTCAATGCAATTCCAGTCTACCTCCTGAAATTGGTTTCCTGCAATTCTGCCCCGCTTTCAAGTCCTCTTGGCAGCCTTACTTCAGTATATTTTTGGACGATAGCTGTCATTTATAACTCTGCAGGTTTGTGAATTACAGTGCCCCTGAGCTCCTTTCTTCAACTCGCTTTCTTGTGAGCTGGCCGCAACACCGCAGGATGGCTTCAGGCCCTAATCTGGTTCCGGCACGGCACGGTGAGCCTTTGGTTATTTCCTCTTCCTGGTGGGAAATGAGAGTTAAATTTGCCTGTCCAGACACCTCCAGCTAGTCTCTCATTGGTTCTCCCTATTCCTGTTCATCTTCCGCAGAAATTGCAAACTGGGCCAAAGAGGAGGTTAAAGGGACTGACTCTCCAAGTTGGGAGAGTGTTAGTAAAGCGTCTGGAATGTTGCACCCGAGTACCAGGGTACGAAAACTGAGACATATTTGAACACGTCTCCCGTTCACACGGTTGATCATACTCTGGGTTCCACATGCATGTTTTAGCTGAAGGAAGAATACCTTAAACCTGGGTAGTTGAAACCCGTGGAATGGGTACCATGCAATATGACTTCAAAGGGTCTTCATTTGCTCACCGAACCTCTCCAATCCTATCACTGCTGCGTTTATGCCCCTGTACACACGCTTGATTCTCTTTCGGAGACATAGCAATCCATACGTTTTAAGATACTTACTAGTCAGGTACATTCTTAGGCGTTTAATATGGGGTGTTGAGTCCATTTCGTTGAGCAAGGAGTAGCTCTTGTCTATTCCATATTTGGCTTAAGGAACTTTATCTGTGCTCATTTCAATCTCTGGTTTTATGCAGCACCCCAACTGACCTTTTCTCTTAAGCAAACATAAGTTGGTTTTCTAAATTTGAGACCCTGTTCTGTTTTGGAATTCAGTTCCTTTGTAGCCAAGTTTACATTCCGTGTATTAGTGATATCTTATGATGTTTCTTTTTCTGTGTGACTCATTTTAGTTAGAATCATCGTACCTGAATCCACTCATTATGCTGCTACGGGCCTGATGACATAGATTTCATTGCTGAGTGATACTGCATTGTACGTAAGTACCACAAGTTCTTTATCCATTTTTCACTTTCTGTGATACTGAACTTGTACGGTAAACGAGGTTCTTGTAAACAGAGGCGTCCCAAACTTTGGGGTGGCTGTGTCTTTTTGATTTTAATTTCCCTAAGCTATAGGACCATAAGTGGAAGTGCCCTAGGCTCTGTTGCTTTGTTTTTTAGATGTTTCAGGAAACACCATACACTTCTCCCGAGTGTCTGTTGGCAATTTACATCCCGCCCATCAGCATAACAAGGCTCCCAGTTCTCCATGGCCTGTCCTGCCTTTCTGGATTTTACACTTTTTTCAGATGGCCCTTTTGACCGGGGGGAAGTGAGACTTCATTGTAGTGCAGATTTCCTTTGCAAGTTTGCTTGGTTGACCAAAAAGGGCGTATGCGTTTTTTCCTGAATATATTCAGGAAAAAACGCATACGCCCTTTTTGGCCAAGTGCATCATTGAGGACGTTCTGCCTCTTTTCCTATTCTTTCAACGCAATTCCAGTCTACCTCCTGAAATCGGTTTCCTGCAATTCTGCCCCGCTTTCAAGTCCTCTTGGCAGCCTTACTTCGGTATATTTGTGGACGATAGCTGTCATTTATAACTCTGCAGGTTTGTGAATTACAGCGCCCCTGAGCTCCTTTCTTCAACTCGCTTTCTTGTGAGCTGGCCGCAACACCGCAGGATGGCTTCAGGCCCTAATCTGGTTCCGGCACGGCACGCTGAGCCTTTGGTTAATTCCTCTTCCTGGTGGGAAATGAGAGTTAAATTTGCCCGTCCAGACTCCTCCAGCTAGTCTCTCATTGGTTCTCGCTATTCCTGTTCATCTTCCGCAGAAATTGCAAACTGGGCCAAACAGGAGGTTAAAGGGACTGACTCTCCAAGTCGGGAGAGTGTTAGTAAAGCGTCTGGAATGTTGCACCCGAGTACCAGGGTACGAAAACTGAGACATATTTGAACACGTCTCCCGATCACATGGTTGATCATACTCTAGGTTCCACATGCATGTTTTAGCTGCAGGAAGAATACCTTAAACCTGGGTAGTTGAAACCCGTGGAATGGGTACCATGCAATATGACTTCAAAGGGTCTTCATTTGCTCACCGAACCTCTCCAATCCTATCACTGCTGCGTTTATGCCCCTGTACACATGCTTGATTCTCTTTCGGAGACATAGCAATCCATAGGTTTTAAGATACTTACTAGTCAGGTACATTCTTAGGCGTTTAATATGGGGTGTTGAGTCCATTTCATTGAGCAAGGAGTAGCTCTTGTCTATTCCATATTTGGCTTAAGGAACTTTATCTGTGCTCATTTCAATCTCTGGTTTTATGCAGCACCCCAACTCACCTTTACCCTTAAGCAAGCATAAGTTGGTTTTCTAAATTTGAGACCCTGTTCTGTTCTGTAATTCAGTTCCTGTGTAGCCAAGTTTACATTCCGTGTATTAGTGATATCTTATGATGTTTCTTTTTCTGTGTGACTTATTTCCGTTAGAATCATCGTACCTGAATCCACTCATTGTGCTGCTAAGGGCCTGATGACATAGATTTCATTGCTGAGTGATATTGCTTTGTAAGTAAATACCACAACTTCTTTATCCATTTTTCAATTTCTGCGATGTTGAACTTGTACTGTAAACGAGGTTCTTGTAAACAGAGGCGTCCCAAACTTTGGGGTGGCTGTGTCTTTTTGATTTTAATTTCCCTAAGCTATAGGACCATAAGTGGAAGTGCCCTAGGCTCTGTTGCTTTGTTTTTTAGATGTTTCAGGAAACACCATACACTTCTCCCGAGTGTCTGTTGGCAATTTACATCCCGCCCATCAGCATAACAAGGCTCCCAGTTCTCCATGGCCTGTCCTGCCTTTCTGGATTTTACACTTTTTTCAGATGGCCCTTTTGACTGGGGGGAAGTGAGACTTCATTGTAGTGCAGATTTCCTTTGCAAGCTTGCTTGGTTGGCCAAAAAGGGCGTATGCGTTCTTTCCTGAATATATTCAGGAAAAAATGCATACGCCCTTTTTGGCCAAGTGCATCATTGTGGACGTTCTGCCTCTTTTCCTATGCTTTCAATGCAATTCCAGTCTACCTCCTGAAATCGGTTTCCTGCAATTCTGCCCCGCTTTCAAGTCCTCTTGGCAGCCTTACTTCAGTATATTTTTGGACGATAGCTGTCATTTATAACTCTGCAGGTTTGTGAATTACAGTGCCCCTGAGCTCCTTTCTTCAACTCGCTTTTTTTGAGCTGGCCGCAACACAGCAGGATGGCTTCAGGCCCTAATCTGGTTCCGGCACGGCACGCTGAGCCTTTGGTTATTTCCTCTTCCTGGTGGGAAATGAGAGTTAAATTTGCCCGTCCAGACACCTCCAGCTAGTCTCTCATTGGTTCTCCCTATTCCTGTTCATCTTCCGCAGAAATTGCAAACTGGGCCAAACAGGAGGTTAAAGGCGCTGACTCTCCAAGTGGGTAGAGTGTTAGTAAAGTGTCTGGAATGTTGCACCCGAGTACCAGGGTACGAAAACTGAGACATATTTGAACACGTCTCCCGATCACATGGTTGATCATACTCTAGGTTCCACATGCATGTTTTAGCTGCAGGAAGAATACCTTAAACCTGGGTAGTTGAAACCCGTGGAATGGGTACCATGCAATATGACTTCAAAGGGTCTTCATTTGCTCACCGAACCTCTCCAATCCTATCACTGCTGCGTTTATGCCCCTGTACACACGCTTGATTCTCTTTTGGAGACATAGCAATCCATAGGTTTTAAGATACTTACTAGTCAGGTACATTCTTAGGCGTTTAATATGCGGTGTTGAGTCCATTTCGTTGAGCAAGGAGTAGCTCTTGTCTATTCCATATTTGGCTTAAGGAACTTTATCTGTGCTCATTTCAATCTCTGGTTTTATGCAGCACCCGAACTCACCTTTACCCTTAAGCAAGCATAAGTTGGTTTTCTAAATTTGAGACCCTGTTCTGTTCTGTAATTCAGTTCCTGTGTAGCCAAGTTTACATTCCGTGTATTACTGATATCTTATGATGTTTCTTTTTCTGTGTGACTTATTTCAGTTAGAATCATCATACCTGAATCCACTCATTGTGCTGCTAAGGGCCTGATGACATAGATTTCATTGCTGAGTGATATTGCTTTGTAAGTAAATACCACAACTTCTTTATCCATTTTTCACTTTCTGTGATTCTGAACTTGTACGGTAAACGAGGTTCTTGTAAACAGAGGCATCCCAAATTTTGGGGTGGCTGTGTCTTTTTGATTTTAATTTCCCTAAGCTTTAGGACCATAAGTGGAAGTGCCCTAGGCTCTGTTGCTTTGTTTTTTAGATGTTTCAGGAAACACCATACACTTCTCCCGAGTGTCTGTTGGCAATTTACATCCCGCCCATCAGCATAACAAGGCTCCCAGTTCTCCATGGCCTGTCCTGCCTTTCTGGATTTTACACTTTTTTCAGATGGCCCTTTTGACCGGGGGGAAGTGAGACTTCATTGTAGTGCAGATTTCCTTTGCAAGCTTGCTTGGTTGGCCAAAAAGGGCGTATGCGTTTTTTCCTGAATATATTCAGGAAAAAACGCATACGCCCTTTTTGGCCAAGTGCATCATTGTGGACGTTCTGCCTCTTTTCCTATGCTTTCAATGCAATTCCAGTCTACCTCCTGAAATCGGTTTCCTGCAATTCTGCCCCGCTTTCAAGTCCTCTTGGCAGCCTTACTTCAGTATATTTTTGGACGATAGCTGTCATTTATAACTCTGCAGGTTTGTGAATTACAGTATCCCTGAGCTCCTTTCTTCAACTCGCTTTCTTGTGAGCTGGCCGCAACACCGCAGGATGGCTTCAGGCCCTAATCTGGTTCCGGCACGGCACGCTGAGCCTTTGGTTAATTCCTCTTCCTGGTGGGAAATGAGAGTTAAATTTGCCCGTCCAGACACCTCCAGCTAGTCTCTCATTGGTTCTCGCTATTCCTGTTCATCTTCCGCAGAAATTGCAAACTGGGCCAAACAGGAGGTTAAAGGGACTGACTCTCCAAGTCGGGAGAGTGTTAGTAAAGCGTCTGGAATGTTGCACCCGAGTACCAGGGTACGAAAACTGAGACATATTTGAACACGTCTCCTGATCACATGGTTGATCATACTCTAGGTTCCACATGCATGTTTTAGCTGCAGGAAGAATACCTTAAACCTGGGTAGTTGAAACCCGTGGAATGGGTACCATGCAATATGAATTCAAAGGGTCTTCATTTGCTCACCGAACCTCTCCAATCCTATCACTGCTGCGTTTATGCCCCTGTACACATGCTTGATTCTCTTTCGGAGACATAGCAATCCATAGGTTTTAAGATACTTACTAGTCAGGTACATTCTTAGGCGTTTAATTTTGGGTGTTGAGTCCATTTTGTTGAGCAAGGAGTAGCTCTTGTCTATTCCATATTTGGCTTAAGGAACTGTATCTGTGCTCATTTCAATCTCTGGTTTTATGCAGCACCCCAACTCACCTTTACCCTTAAGCAAGCATAAGTTGGTTTTCTAAATTTGAGACCCTGTTCTGTTCTGTAATTCAGTTCCTGTGTAGCCAAGTTTACATTCCGTGTATTAGTGATATCTTATGATGTTTCTTTTTCTGTGTGACTTATTTCATTTAGAATCATCATACCTGAATCCACTCATTGTGCTGCTAAGGGCCTGATGACATAGATTTCATTGCTGAGTGATATTGCTTTGTAAGTAAATACCACAACTTCTTTATCCATTTTTCAATTTCTGTGATGTTGAACTTGTACTGTAAACGAGGTTCTTGTAAACAGAGCCATTCCAAACTTTGGGGTGGCTGTGTCTTTTTGATTTTAATTTCCCTAAGCTATAGGACCATAAGTGGAAGTGCCCTAGGCTCTGTTGCTTTGTTTTTTAGATGTTTCAGGAAACACCATACTCTTCTCCCCAGTGTCTGTTGGCAATTTACATCCCGCCCATCAGCATAACAAGGCTCCCAGTTCTCCATGGCCTGTCCTGCCTTTCTGGATTTTACACTTTTTTCAGATGGCCCTTTTGACCGGGGGGAAGTGAGACTTCATTGTAGTGCAGATTTCCTTTGCAAGCTTGCTTGGTTGGCCAAAAAGGGCGTATGCGTTTTTTCCTGAATATATTCAGGAAAAAACGCATACGCCCTTTTTGGCCAAGTGCATCATTGTGGACGTTCTGCCTCTTTTCCTATGCTTTCAATGCAATTCCAGTCTACCTCCTGAAATCGGTTTCCTGCAATTCTGCCCCGCTTTCAAGTCCTCTTGGCAGCCTTACTTCAGTATATTTTTGGACGATAACTGTCATTTATAACTCTGCAGGTTTGTGAATTACAGTGCCCCTGAGCTCCTTTCTTCAACTCGCTTTCTTTTGAGCTGGCCGCAACACCGCAGGATGGCTTCAGGCCCTAATCTGGTTCCGGCACGGCACACTGAGCCTTTGGTTATTTCCTCTTCCTGGTGGGAAATGAGAGTTAAATTTGCCTGTCCAGACACCTCCAGCTAGTCTCTCATTGGTTCTCCCTATTCCTGTTCATCTTGCGCAGAAATTGCAAACTGGGCCAAACAGGAGGTTAAAGGCGCTGACTCTCCAAGTGGGGAGAGTGTTAGTAAAGCGTCTGGAATGTTGCACCCGAGTACCAGGGGAGGAAAACTGAGACATATTTGAACACGTCTCCCGTTCACACGGTTGATCATACTCTGGGTTCCACATGCATGTTTTAGCTGAAGGATGAATACCTTAAACCTGGAGAGTTGAGACCCGTGTAATGGGTACCATGCAATATGACTTCAAAGGGTCTTCATTTGCTCACCGAACCTCTCCAATCCTATCACTGCTGCGTTTATGCCCCTGTACACATGCTTGATTCTCTTCCGGAGACATAGCAATCCATAGGTTTTAAGATACTTACTAGTCAGGTAAATTCTTAGGCGTTTAATATGCGGTGTTGAGTCCATTTCGTTGAGCAAGGAGTAGCTCTTGTCTATTCCATATTTGGCTTAAGGAACTTTATCTGTGCTCATTTCAATCTCTGGTTTTATGCAGCACCCCAACTCACCTTTCCCCTTAAGCAAGCATAAGTTGGTTTTCTAAATTTGAGACCCTGTTCTGTTCTGTAATTCAGTTCCTGTGTAGCCAAGTTTACATTCCGTGTATTAGTGATATCTTATGATGTTTCTTTTTCTGTGTGACTTATTTCCGTTAGAATCATCATACCTGAATCCACTCATTATGCTGCTAAGGGCCTGATGACATAGATTTCATTGCTGAGTGATATTGCTTTGTAAGTAAATACCACAACTTCTTTATCCATTTTTCACTTTCTGCGCTGTTGAACTTGTACGGTAAACGAGGTTCTTGTAAACAGAGGCGTCCCAAACTTTGGGGTGGCTGTGTCTTTTTGATTTTAATTTCCCTAAGCTATAGGACCATAAGTGGAAGTGCCCTAGGCTCTGTTGCTTTGTTTTTTAGATGTTTCAGGAAACACCATACACTTCTCCCGAGTGTCTGTTGGCAATTTACATCCCGCCCATCAGCATAACAAGGCTCCCAGTTCTCCATGGCCTGTCCTGCCTTTCTGGATTTTACACTTTTTTCAGATGGCCCTTTTGACCGGGGGGAAGTGAGACTTCATTGTAGTGCAGATTTCCTTTGCAAGCTTGCTTGGTTGGCCAAAAAGGGCGTATGCGTTTTTTCCTGAATATATTCAGGAAAAAACGCATACGCCCTTTTTGGCCAAGTGCATCATTGTGGACGTTCTGCCTCTTTTCCTATGCTTTCAATGCAATTCCAGTCTACCTCCTGAAATCGGTTTCCTGCAATTCTGCCCCGCTTTCAAGTCCTCTTGGCAGCCTTACTTCAGTATATTTTTGGACGATAGCTGTCATTTATAACTCTGCAGGTTTGTGAATTACAGTATCCCTGAGCTCCTTTCTTCAACTCGCTTTCTTGTGAGCTGGCCGCAACACCGCAGGATGGCTTCAGGCCCTAATCTGGTTCCGGCACGGCACGCTGAGCCTTTGGTTATTTCCTCTTCCTGGTGGGAAATAAGAGTTAAATTTGCCCGTCCAGACACCTCCAGCTAGTCTATCATTGGTTCTCGCTATTCCTGTTCATCTTCCGCAGAAATTGCAAACTGGGCCAAACAGGAGGTTAAAGTCGCTGACTCTCCAAGTGGGGAGAGTGTTATTAAAGCGTCTGGAATGTTGCACCCGAGTACCAGGGGATTAAAACTGAGACATATTTGAACACGTCTCCCGTTCACACGGTTGATCATACTCTGGGTTCCACATGCATGTTTTAGCTGAAGGAAGAATACCTTAAACCTGGAGAGTTGAGACCCGTGGAATGGGTACCATGCAATATGACTTCAAAGGGTCTTCATTTGCTCACCGAACTGCTCCAATCCTATCACTGCTGCGTTTATGCCCCTGTACACACGCTTGATTCTCTTTTGGAGACATAGCAATCCATAGGTTTTAAGATACTTACTAGTCAGGTACATTCTTAGGCGTTTAATATGGGGTGTTGAGTCCATTTCGTTGAGCAAGGAGTAGCTCTTTTCTATTCCATATTTGGCTTAAGGAACTTTATCTGTGCTCATTTCAATCTCTGGTTTTATGCAGCACCCCAACTCACCTTTCCCCTTAAGCAAGCATAAGTTGGTTTTCTAAATTTGAGACCCTGTTCTGTTTTGGAATTCAGTTCCTGTGTAGCCAAGTTTACATTCCGTGTATTAGTGATATCTTATGAGGTTTCTTTTTCTGTGTGACTTATTTCAGTTAGAATCATCATACCTGAATCCACTCATTATGCTGCTACGGGCCTGATGACATAGATTTCATTGCTGAGTGATACTGCATTGTACATAAGTACCACAAGTTCTTTATCCATTTTTCACTTTCCGTGATACTGAACTTGTACGGTAAACGAGGTTCTTGTAAACAGAGGCGTCCCAAACTTTGGGGTGGCTGTGTCTTTTTGATTTTAATTTCCCTAAGCTATAGGACCATAAGTGGAAGTGCCCTAGGCTCTGTTGCTTTGTTTTTTAGATGTTTCAGGAAACACCATACACTTCTCCCGAGTGTCTGTTGGCAATTTACATCCCGCCCATCAGCATAACAAGGCTCCCAGTTCTCCATGGCCTGTCCTGCCTTTCTGGATTTTACACTTTTTTCAGATGGCCCTTTTGACCGGGGGGAAGTGAGACTTCATTGTAGTGCAGATTTCCTTTGCAAGCTTGCTTGGTTGGCCAAAAAGGGCGTATGCGTTTTTTCCTGAATATATTCAGGAAAAAACGCATACGCCCTTTTAGGCCAAGTGCATCATTGTGGACGTTCTGCCTCTTTTCCTATGCTTTCAATGCAATTCCAGTCTACCTCCTGAAATCGGTTTCCTGCAATTCTGCCCCGCTTTCAAGTCCTCTTGGCAGCCTTACTTCAGTATATTTTTGGACGATAGCTGTCATTTGTAACTCTGCAGTTTTGTGAATTACAGTGCCCCTGAGCTCCTTTCTTCAACTCGCTTTCTTGTGAGCTGGCCGCAACACCGCAGGATGGCTTCAGGCCCTAATCTGGTTCCGGCACGGCACGCTGAGCCTTTGGTTATTTCCTCTTCCTGGTGGGAAATGAGAGTTAAATTTGCCCGTCCAGACACCTCCAGCTAGTCTCTCATTGGTTCTCGCTATTCCTGTTCATCTTCCGCAGAAATTGCAAACTGGGCCAAACAGGAGGTTAAAGGCGCTGACTCTCCAAGTGGGGAGAGTGTTAGTAAAGCGTCTGGAATGTTGCACCCGAGTACCAGGGGAGGAAAACTGAGACATACTTGAACACGTCTCCCGTTCACACGGTTGATCATACTCTGGGTTCCACATGCATGTTTTAGCTGAAGGAAGAATAACTTAAACCTGGAGAGTTGAGACCCGTGTAATGGGTACCATGCAATATGACTTCAAAGGGTCTTCATTTGCTCACCGAACCTCTCCAATCCTATCACTGCTGCGTTTATGCCCCTGTTCACACGCTTGATTCTCTTTTGGAGACATAGCAATCCATAGGTTTTAAGATACTTACTAGTCAGGTACATTGTTAGGCGTTTAATATGGGGTGTTGAGGCCATATCGTTGAGCAAGGAGTAGCTCTTGTCTATTCCATATTTGGCTTAAGGAACTTTATCTGTGCTCATTTCAATCTCTGGTTTTATGCAACACCCCAACTCACCTTTCCCCTTAAGCAAGCATAAGTTGGTTTTCTAAATTTGAGACCCTGTTCTGTTCTGTAATTCAGTTCCTGTGTAGCCAAGTTTTCTTTCCGTGTATTACTGATATCTTATGATGTTTCTTTTTCTGTGTGACTTATTTCAGTTAGAATCATCATACCTGAATCCACTCATTATGCTGCTACGGGCCTGATGACATAGATTTCATTGCTGAGTGATACTGCATTGTACATAAGTACCACAAGTTCTTTATCCATTTTTCACTTTCTGTGATACTGAACTTGTACGGTAAACGAGGTTCTTGTAAACAGAGGCGTCCCAAACTTTGGGGTGGCTGTGTCTTTTTGATTTTAATTTCCCTAAGCTATAGGACCATAAGTGGAAGTGCCCTAGGCTCTGTTGCTTTGTTTTTTAGATGTTTCAGGAAACACCATACACTTCTCCCGAGTGTCTGTTGGCAATTTACATCCCGCCCATCAGCATAACAAGGCTCCCAGTTCTCCATGGCCTGTCCTGCCTTTCTGGATTTTACACTTTTTTCAGATGGCCCTTTTGACCGGGGGGAAGTGAGACTTCATTGTAGTGCAGATTTCCTTTGCAAGCTTGCTTGGTTGGCCAAAAAGGGCGTATGCGTTTTTTCCTGAATATATTCAGGAAAAAACGCATACGCCCTTTTTGGCCAAGTGCATCATTGTGGACGTTCTGCTTCTTTTCCTATGCTTTCAATGCAATTCCAGTCTACCTCCTGAAATCGGTTTCCTGCAATTCTGCCCCGCTTTCAAGTCCTCTTGGCAGCCTTAATTCAGTATATTTTTCGACGATACCTGTCATTTATAACTCTGCAGGTTTGTGAATTACAGTGCCCCTGAGCTCCTTTCTTCAACTCGCTTTCTTGTGAGCTGGCCGCAATACCGCAGGATGGCTTCAGGCCCTAATCTGATTCCGGCACGGCACGCTGAGCCTTTGGTTAATTCCTCTTCCTGGTGGGAAATGAGAGTTAAATTTGCCCGTCCAGACACCTCCAGCTAGTCTCTCATTGGTTCTCGCTATTCCTGTTCATCTTCCGCAGAAATTGCAAACTGGGCCAAACAGGAGGTTAAAGGGACTGACTCTCCAAGTGGGGAGAGTGTTAGTAAAGCGTCTGGAATGTTGCACGCGAGTACCAGGTACGAAAACTGAGACATATTTGAACACGTCTCCCGATCACATGGTTGATCATACTCTAGGTTCCACATGCATGTTTTAGCTGCAGGAAGAATACCTTAAACCTGGGTAGTTGAAACCCGTGGAATGCGTACCATGCAATATGACTTCAAAGGGTCTTCATTTGCTCACCGAACCTCTCCAATCCTATCACTGCTGCGTTTATGCCCCTGTACATATGCTTGATTCTCTTTCGGAGACATAGCAATCCATAGGTTTTAAGATACTTACTAGTCAGGTACATTCTTAGGCGTTTAATATGGGGTGTTGAGTCCATTTCGTTGAGCAAGGAGTAGCTCTTGTCTATTCCATATTTGGCTTAAGGAAATTTATCTGTGCTCATTTCAATCTCTGGTTTTATGCAGCACCCCAACTCACCTTTCCCCTTAAGCAAGCATAAGTTGGTTTTCTAAATTTGAGACCCTCTTCTGTTTTGGAATTCAGTTCCTGTGTAGCCAAGTTTACATTCTGTGTATTACTGATATCTTATGATGTTTCTTTTTCTGTGTGACTTATTTCAGTTAGAATCATCGTACCTGAATCCACTCATTATGCTGCTACGGGCCTGATGACATAGATTTCATTGCTGAGTGATACTGCATTGTACATAAGTACCACAAGTTCTTTATCCATTTTTCACTTTCTGTGATTCTGAACTTGTACGGTAAAGGAGGTTCTTGTAAACAGAGGCGTCCCAAACTTTGGGGTGGCTGTGTCTTTTTGATTTTAATTTCCCTAAGCTATAGGACCATAAGTGGAAGTGCCCTAGGCTCTGTTGCTTTGTTTTTTAGATGTTTCAGGAAACACCATACACTTCTCCCAAGTTTCTGTTGGCAATTTACATCCCGCCCATCAGTATAACAAGGCTCCCAGTTCTCCATGGCCTGTCCTGCCTTTCTGGATTTTACACTTTTTTCAGATGGCCCTTTTGACCGGGGGGAAGTGAGACTTCATTGTAGTGCAGATTTCCTTTGCAAGCTTGCTTGGTTGGCCAAAAAGGGCGTATGCGTTTTTTCCTGAATATATTCAGGAAAAAACGCATACGCCCTTTTTGGCCAAGTGCATCATTGTGGACGTTCTGCCTCTTTTCCTATGCTTTCAATGCAATTCCAGTCTACCTCCTGAAATCGGTTTCCTGCAATTCTGCCCCGCTTTCAAGTCCTCTTGGCAGCCTTACTTCAGTATATTTTTGGACGATAGCTGTCATTTATAACTCTGCAGGTTTGTGAATTACAGTGCCCCTGAGCTACTTTCTTCAACTCGCATTCTTGTGACCTGGCCGCATCACCGCAGCATGGCTTCAGGCCCTAATCTGGTTCCGGCACGGCACGCTGAGCCTTTGGTTATTTCCTCTTCCTGGTGGGAAATGAGAGTTAAATTTGCCCGTCCAGACACCTCCAGCTAGTCTCTCATTGGTTCTCGCTATTCCTGTTCATCTTCCGCAGAAATTGCAAACTGGGCCAAACAGGAGGTTAAAGGCGCTGACTCTCCAAGTGGGGAGAGTGTTAGTAAAGCGTCTGGAATGTTGCACCCGAGTACCAGGGGAGGAAAACTGAGACATATTTGAACACGTCTCCCGTTCACACGGTTGATCATACTCTGGGTTCCACATGCATGTTTTAGCTGAAGGAAGAATAACTTAAACCTGGAGAGTTGAGACCCGTGTAATGGGTACCATGCAATATGACTTCAAAGGGTCTTCATTTGCTCACCGAACCTCTCCAATCCTATCACTGCTGCGTTTATGCCCCTGTACACATGCTTGATTCTCTTTTGGAGACATAGCAATCCATAGGTTTTAAGATACTTACTAGTCAGGTACATTGTTAGGCGTTTAATATGGGGTGTTGAGGCCATATCGTTGAGCAAGGAGTAGCTCTTGTCTATTCCATATTTGGCTTAAGGAACTTTATCTGTGCTCATTTCAATCTCTGGTTTTATGCAGCACCCCAACTCACCTTTCCCCTTAAGCAAGCATAAGTTGGTTTTCTAAATTTGAGACCCTGTTCTGTTCTGTAATTCAGTTCCTGTGTAGCCAAGTTTACTTTCCGTGTATTACTGATATCTTATGATGTTTCTTTTTCTGTGTGACTTATTTCAGTTAGAATCATCATACCTGAATCCACTCATTGTGCTGCTACGGGCCTGATGACATAGATTTCATTGCTGAGTGATACTGCATTGTACATAAGTACCACAAGTTCTTTATCCATTTTTCACTTTCTGTGATGTTGAACTTGTACTGTAAACGAGGTTCTTGTAAACAGAGGCGTCCCAAACTTTGGGGTGGCTGTGCCTTTTTGATTTTAATTTCCCTAAGCTATAGGACCATAAGTGGATGTGCCCTAGGCTCAGTTGCTTTGTTTTTTAGATGTTTCAGGAAACACCATACACTTCTCCCGAGTGTCTGTTGGCAATTTACATCCCGCCCATCAGCATAACAAGGCTCCCAGTTCTCCATGGCCTGTCCTGCCTTTCTGGATTTTACACTTTTTTCAGATGGCCCTTTTGACCGGGGGGAAGTGAGACTTCATTGTAGTGCAGATTTCCTTTGCAAGCTTGCTTGGTTGGCCAAAAAGGGCGTATGCGTTTTTTCCTGAATATATTCAGGAAAAAACGCATACGCCCTTTTTGGCCAAGTGCATCATTGTGGACGTTCTGCCTCTTTTCCTGTGCTTTCAATGCAATTCCAGTCTACCTCCTGAAATCGGTTTCCTGCAATTCTGCCCCGCTTTCAAGTCCTCTTGGCAGCCTTACTTCAGTATATTTTTGGACGATAGCTGTCATTTATAACTCTGCAGGTTTGTGAATTACAGTGCCCCTGAGCTCCTTTCTTCAACTCGCTTTCTTGTGAGCTGGCCGCAACACTGCAGGATGGCTTCAGGCCCTAACCTGGTTCCGGCACGGCACGCTGAGCCTTTGGTTAATTCCTCTTCCTGGTGGGAAATGAGAGTTAAATTTGCCCGTCCAGACACCTCCAGCTAGTCTCTGATTGGTTCTCGCAATTCCTGTTCATCTTCCGCAGAAATTGCTAACTGGGCCAAACAGGAGGTTAAAGGCGCTGACTCTCCAAGTGGGGAGAGTGTTAGTAAAGCGTCTGGAATGTTGCACCCGAGTACCAGGGGAGGAAAACTGAGACATATTTGAACACGTCTCCCGTTCACACGGTTGATCATACTCTGGGTTCCACATGCATGTTTTAGCTGAAGGAAGAATACCTTAAACCTGGGTAGTTGAGACCCGTGGAATGGGTACCAGGCAATATGACTTCAAAGGGTCTTCATTTGCTCACCGAACCTCTCCAATCCTATCACTGCTGCGTTTATGCCCCTGTACACATGCTTGATTCTCTTTCGGAGACATAGCAATCCATAGGTTTTAAGATACTTACTAGTCAGGTACATTCTTAGGCGTTTAATATGCGGTGTTGAGTCCATTTCGTTGAGCAAGGAGTAGCTCTTGTCTATTCCATATTTGACTTAAGGAACTTTATCTGTGCTCATTTCAATCTCTGGTTTTATGCAGCACCCCAACTCACCTTTCCCCTTAAGCAAGCATAAGTTGGTTTTCTAAATTTGAGACCCTGTTCTGTTCTGTAATTCAGTTCCTGTGTAGCCAAGTTTACATTCCGTGTATTACTGATATCTTATAATGTTTCTTTTTCTGTGTGACTTATTTCAGTTAGAATCATCATACCTGAATCCACTCATTGTGCAGCTAAGGGCCTGATGACATAGATTTCATTGCTGAGTGATACTGCATTGTACGTAAGTACCACAAGTTCTTTATCCATTTTTCACTTTCTGTGATACTGAACTTGTACGGTAAACGAGGTTCTTGTAAACAGAGGCGTCCCAAACTTTGGGGTGGCTGTGTCTTTTTGATTTTAATTTCCCTAAGCTATAGGACCATAAGTGGAAGTGCCCTAGGCTCTGTTGCTTTGTTTTTTAGATGTTTCAGGAAACACCATACACTTCTCCCGAGTGTCTGTTGGCAATTTACGTCCCGCCCATCAGCATAACAAGGCTCCCAGTTCTCCATGGCCTGTCCTGCCTTTCTGGATTTTACACTTTTTTCAGATGGCCCTTTTGACCGGGGGGAAGTGAGACTTCATTGTAGTGCAGATTTCCTTTGCAAGCTTGCTTGGTTGGCCAAAAAGGGCGTATGCGTTTTTTCCTGAATATATTCAGGAAAAAACGCATACGCCCTTTTTGGCCAAGTGCATCATTGTGGACGTTCTGCCTCTTTTCCTATGCTTTCAATGCAATTCCAGTCTACCTCCTGTAATCGGTTTCCTGCAATTCTGCCCCGCTTTCAAGTCCTCTTGGCAGCCTTACTTCAGTATATTTTTGGTCGATAGCTGTCATTTATAACTCTGCAGGTTTGTGAATTACAGTGCCCCTGAGCTCCTTTCTTCAACTCGCTTTCTTGTGACCTGGCCGCAACACCGCAGGATGGCTTCAGGCCCTAATATGGTTCCGGCACGGCACGCTGAGCCTTTGGTTAATTCCTCTTCCTGGTGGGAAATGAGAGTTAAATTTGCCCGTCCAGACACCTCCAGCTAGTCTCTCATTGGTTCTCGCTATTCCTGTTCATCTTCCGCAGAAATTGCAAACTGGGCCAAACAGGAGGTTAAAGGGACTGACTCTCCAAGTCGGGAGAGTGTTAGTAAAGCGTCTGGAATGTTGCACCCGAGTAACAGGGTACGAAAACTGAGACATATTTGAACACGTCTCCCGATCACATGGTTGATCATACTCTAGGTTCCACATGCATGTTTTAGCTGAAGGAAGAATACCTTAAACCTGGGTAGTTGAAACCCGTGGAATGGGTACCATGCAATATGACTTCAAAGGGTCTTCATTTGCTCACCGAACCTCTCCAATCCTATCACTGCTGCGTTTATGCCCCTGTACACATGCTTGATTCTCTTTCGGAGACATAGCAATCCATAGGTTTTAAGATACTTACTAGTCAGGTACATTCTTAGGCGTTTAATCTGCGGTGTTGAGTCCATTTCGTTGAGCAAGGAGTAGCTCTTGTCTATTCCATATTTGGCTTAAGGAACTTTATCTGTGCTCATTTCAATCTCTGGTTTTATGCAGCACCCCAACTCACCTTTCCCCTTAAGCAAGCATAAGTTGGTTTTCTAAATTTGAGACCCTGTTCTGTTCTGTAATTCAGTTCCTGTGTAGCCAAGTTTACATTCCGTGTATTAGTGATATCTTATGATGTTTCTTTTTCTGTGTGACTTATTTCAGTTAGAATCATCGTACCTGAATCCACTCATTATGCTGCTACGGGCCTGATGACATAGATTTCATTGCTGAGTGATACTGCATTGTACGTAAGTTCCACAAGTTCTTTATCCATTTTTCACTTTCTGTGATGTTGAACTTGTACGGTAAACGAGGTTCTTGTAAACAGAGGCGTCCCAAACTTTGGGGTGGCTGTGTCTTTTTGATTTTAATTTCCCTAAGCTATAGGACCATAAGTGGAAGTGCCCTAGGCTCTGTTGCTGTGTTTTTTAGATGTTTCAGGAAACACCATACACTTCTCCCGAGTGTCTGTTGGCAATTTACATCCCGCCCATCAGCATAACAAGGCTCCCAGTTCTCCATGGCCTGTCCTGCCTTTCTGGATTTTACACTTTTTTCAGATGGCCCTTTTGACCGGGGGGAAGTGAGACTTCATTGTAGTGCAGATTTCCTTTGCAAGCTTGCTTGGTTGGTGAAAAAGGGCGTATGCGTTTTTTCCTGAATATATTCAGGAGAAAACGCATACGCCCTTTTTGGCCAAGTGCATCATTGTGGACGTTCTGCCTCTTTTCCTATGCTTTCAATGCAATTCCAGTCTACCTCCTGAAATCAGTTTCCTGCAATTCTGCGCCGCTTTCAACTCCTCATGGCAGCCTTACTTCAGTATATTTTTGGACGATAGCTGTCATTTATAACTCTGCAGGTTTATGCATTACAATGCCCCTGAGCTCCTTTCTTCAACTCGCTTTCTTGTGAGCTGGCCGCAACACCGCAGGATGGCTTCAGGCCCTAATCTGGTTCCGGCACGGCACGCTGAGCCTTTGGTTAATTCCTCTTCCTGGTGGGAAATGAGAGTTAAATTTGCCCGTTCAGACACGTCCAGCTAGTCTCTCATTGGTTCTCCGTATTCCTGTTCATCTTCCGCAGTAATTGCAAACTGGGCCAAACAGGAGGTTAAAGGCACTGACTTTCCAAGTCGGGAGAGTGTTAGTAAAGCGTCTGGAATGTTGCACCCGAGTACCAGGGTACGAAAACTGAGACATATTTGAACACGTCTCCCAATCACATGGTTGATCATACTTTAGGTTCCACATGCATGTTTTAGCTGAAGGAAGAATACCTTAAACCTGGGTAGTTGAAACCCGTGGAATGGGTACCATAAAATATGACTTCAAAGGGTCTTCATTTGCTCACCGAACCTCTCCAATCCTATCACTGCTGCGTTTATGCCCCTGTACACATGCTTGATTTTCTTTCGGAGACATAGCAATCCATAGGTTTTAAGATACTTACTAGTCAGGTACATTCTTAGGCGTTTAATATGTGGTGTTGAGTCCATTTCGTTGAGCAAGGAGTAGCTCTTGTCTATTCCATATTTGGCTTAAGGAACTTTATCTGTGCTCATTTCAATCTCTGGTTTTATGCAGCACCCCAACTCACCTTTCCCCTTAAGCAAGCATAAGTTGGTTTTCTAAATTTGAGACCCTGTTCTGTTCTGTAATTCAGTTCCTGTGTAGCCAAGTTTACATTCCGTGTATTAGTGATATCTTATGATGTTTCTTTTTCTGTGTGACTTATTTCAGTTAGAATCATCGTACCTGAATCCACTCATTATGCTGCTACGGGCCTGATGACATAGATTTCATTGCTGAGTGATACTGCATTGTACATGAGTACCACAAGTTCTTTATCCATTTTTCACTTTCTGTGATATTGAACTTGTACGGTAAACGAGGTTCTTGTAAACAGAGGCGTCCCAAACTTTGGGGTGGCTGTGTCTTTTTGATTTTAATTTCCCTAAGCTATAGGACCATAAGTGGAAGTGCCCTAGGCTCTGTTGCTTTGTTTTTTAGATGTTTCAGGAAACACCATACACTTCTCCCGAGTGTCTGTTGGCAATTTACATCCCGCCCATCAGCATAACAAGGCTCCCAGTTCTCCATGGCCTGTCCTGCCTTTCTGGATTTTACACTTTTTTCAGATGGCCCTTTTGACCGGGGGGAAGTGAGACTTCATTGTAGTGCAGATTTCCTTTGCAAGCTTGCTTGGTTGGCCAAAAAGTGCGTATGCGTGTTTTCCTGAATATATTCAGGAAAAAACGCATACGCCCTTTTTGGCCAAGTGCATCATTGTGGACGTTCTGCCTCTTTTCCTATGCTTTCAATGCAATTCCAGTCTACCTCCTGAAATCGGTTTCCTGCAATTCTGCCCCGCTTTCAAGTCCTCTTGGCAGCCTTACTTCAGTATATTTTTGGACGATAGCTGTCATTTATAACTCTGCAGGTTTGTGAATTACAGTGCCCCTGAGCGCCTTTCTTCAACTCACTTTCTTGTGAGCTGGCCGCAACACCGCAGGATGGCTTCAGGCCTTAATCTGGTTCCGGCATGGCACGCTGAGCCTTTGGTTATTTCCTCTTCCTGGTGGGAAATGAGAGTTAAATTTGCCCGTCCAGACACCTCCAGCTAGTCTCTCATTAGTTCTCGCTATTCCTGTTCATCTTCCGCAGAAATTGCAAACTGGGCCAAACAGGAGGTTAAAGGCGCTGACTCTCCAAGTGGGGAGAGTGTTAGTAAAGCGTCTGGAATGTTGCACCCGAGTACCAGGGGAGGAAAACTGAGACATATTTGAACACGTCTCCCGTTCACACGGTTGATCATACTCTGGGTTCCACATGCATGTTTTAGCTGAAGGAAGAATACCTTAAACCTGGAGAGTTGAGACCCGTGTAATGGGTACCATGCAATATGACTTCAAAGGGTCTTCATTTGCTCACCGAACCTCTCCAATCCTATCACTGCTGCGTTTATGCCCCTGTACATATGCTTGATTCTCTTTCGGAGACATAGCAATCCATAAGTTTTAAGATACTTACTAGTCAGGTACATTCTTAGGCGTTTAAAATGGGGTGTTGAGTCCATTTCGTTGAGCAAGGAGTAGCTCTTGTCTATTCCATATTTGGCTTAAGGAACTTTATCTGTGTTCATTTCAATCTCTGGTTTTATGCAGCACCCCAACTCACCTTTCCCCTTAAGCAAGCATAAGTTGGTTTTCTAAATTTGAGACCCTGTTCTGTTCTGTAATTCAGTTCCTGTGTAGCCAAGTTTACATTCCATGTATTACTGATATCTTATGATGTTTCTTTTTCTGTGTGACTTATTTCAGTTAGAATCATCATACCTGAATCCACTCATTGTACTGCTATGGGCCTGATGACATAGATTTCATTGCTGAGTGATATTGCTTTGTAAGTAAATACCACAAGTTCTTTATCCATGTTTCACTTTCTGCGATGTTGAACTTGTACTGTAAACGAGGTTCTTGTAAACAGAGCCATTCCAACCTTTGGGGTGCCTGTGTCTTTTTGATTTTAATTTCCCTAAGCCATAGGACCATAAGTGGAAATGCCCTAGGCTCTGTTGCTTTGTTTTTCAGATGTTTCAGGAAACACCATACACTTCTCCCCAGTGTCTGTTGGCAATTTACATCCCACCCATCAGCATAACAAGGCTTCCAGTTCTCCATGGCCTGTCCTGCCTTTCTGGATTTTACACTTTTTTCAGATGGCCCTTTTGACCGGGGGGAAGTGAGACTTCATTGTACTGCAGATTTCCTTTGCAAGCTTGCTTGGTTGGCCAAAAAGGGCGTATGCGTTTTTTCCTGAATATATTCAGGAAAAAACACATACGCCCTTTTTGGCCAAGTGCATCATTGTGGACGTTCTGCCTCTTTTCCTATGCTTTCAATGCAATTCCAGTCTACCTCCTGAAATCGGTTTCCTGCAATTCTGCCCCGCTTTCAAGTCCTCTTGGCAGCCTTACTTCAGTATATTTATGGACGATAGCTGTCATTTATAACTCTGCAGGTTTGTGCATTACAGTGCCCCTGAGCTCCTTTCTTCAACTCGCTTTCTTGTGAGCTGGCCGCAACACCGCAGGATGGCTTCAGGCCCTAATCTGGTTCCGGCATGGCACCCTGAGCCTTTGCTTATTTCCTCTTCCTGGTGGGAAATGAGAGTTAAATTTGCCCGTCCAGACACCTCCAGCTAGTCTCTCATTGGTTCTCCCTATTCCTGTTCATCTTCCGCAGAAATTGCAAACTGGGCCAAACAGGAGGTTAAAGGGACTGACTCTCCAAGTGGGGAGAGTGTTAGTAAAGCGTCTGGAATGTTGCACCCGAGTACCAGGGTACGAAAACTGAGACATATTTGAACACGTCTCCCGTTCACACGGTTGATCATACTCTGGGTTCCACATGCATGATTTAGCTGAAGGAAGAATACCTTAAACCTGGAGAGTTGAGACCCGTGGAATGGGTACCATGCAATATGACTTCAAAGGGTCTTCATTTGCTCACCGAACCTCTCCAATCCTATCACTGCTGCGTTTATGCCCCTGTACGCACGCTTGATTCTCTTTTGGAGACATAGCAATCCATAGGTTTTAAGATAGTTACTAGTCAGGTACATTCTTAGGCGTTTAATATGGGGTGTTGAGTCCATTTCGTTGAGCAAGGAGTAGCTCTTGTCTATTCCATATTTGGCTTAAGGAACTTTATCTGTGCTCATTTCAATCTCTGGTTTTATGCAGCACCCCAACTCACCTTTCCCCTTAAGCAAGCATAAGTTGGTTTTCTAAATTTGAGACCCTGTTCTGTTTTGGAATTCAGTTCCTGTGTAGCCAAGTTTACATTCCGTGTATTAGTGATATCTTATGATGTTTCTTTTTCTGTGTGACTTATTTCAGTTAGAATCATCGTACCTGAATCCACTCATTATGCTGCTACGGGCCTGATGACATAGATTTCATTGCTGAGTGATACTGCATTGTACGTAAGTACCACAAGTTCTTTATCCATTTTTCACTTTCTGCGATGTTGAACTTGTACTGTAAACGAGGTTCTTGTAAACAGAGGCGTCCCAAACTTAGGGGTGGCTGTGTCTTTTTGATTTTAATTTCCCTAAGCTATAGGACCATAAGTGGAAGTGCCCTAGGCTCTGTTGCTGTGTTTTTTAGATGTTTCAGGAAACACCATACACTTCTCCCGAGTGTCTGTTGGCAATTTACATCCCTCCCATAAGCATAACAAGGCTCCCAGTTCTCCATGGCCTGTCCTGCCTTTCTGGATTTTACACTTTTTTCAGATGGCCCTTTTGACTGGGGGGAAGTGAGACTTCATTGTAGTGCAGATTTCCTTTGCAAGCTTGCTTGGTTGGCCAAAAAGGGCGTATGCGTTTTTTCCTGAATATATTCAGGAAAAAACGCATACGCCCTTTTTGGCCTAGTGCATCATTGTGGACGTTCTGCCTCTTTTCCTATGCTTTCAATGCAATTCCAGTCTACCTCCTGAAATCGGTTTCCTGCAATTCTGCCCCGCTTTCAAGTCCTCTTGGCAGCCTTACTTCAGTATATTTTTGGACGATAGCTGTCATTTATAACTCTGCAGGTTTGTGAATTACAGTGCCCCTGAGCTCCTTTCTTCAACTCGCTTTCTTGTGAGCTGTCCGCAACACCGCAGGATGGTTTCACGCCCTAATCTGGTTCCGGCATGGCACGCTGAGCCTTTGGTTATTTCCTCTTCCTGGTGGGAAATGAGAGTTAAATTTGCCCGTCCAGACACCTCAAGCTAGTCTCTCATTGGTTCTCCCTATTCCTGTTCATCTTCCGCAGAAATTGCAAACTGGGCCAAACAGGAGGTTAAAGGCGCTGACTCTCCAAGTGGGGAGAGTGTTAGTAAAGCGTCTGGAATGTTGAACCCGAGTACCAGGGGAGGAAAACTGAGACATATTTGAACACGTCTCCCGTTCACACGGTTGATCATACTCTGGGTTCCACATGCATGTTTTAGCTGAAGGAAGAATACCTTAAACCTGGAGAGTTGAGACCCGTGGAATGGGTACCATGCAATATGACTTCAAAGGGTCTTCATTTGCTCACCGAACCTCTCCAATTCTATCACTGCTGCGTTTAAACCCTTGTACACACGCTTGATTCTCTTTTGGAGACATAGCAATCCATAGGTTTTAAGATACTTACTAGTCAGGTACATTCTTAGGCGTTTAATATGGGGTGTTGAGTCCATTTCGTTGAGCAAGGAGTAGCTCTTGTCTATTCCATATTTGGCTTAAGGAAGTTTATCTGTGCTCATTTCAATCTCTGGTTTTATGCAGCACCCCAACTCACCTTTCCCCTTAAGCAAGCATAAGTTGGTTTTCTAAATTTGAGACCCTGTTCTGTTCTGTAATTCAGTTCCTGTGTAGCCAAGTTTACATTCCATGTATTACTGATATCTTATGATGTTTCTTTTTCTGTGTGACTTATTTCAGTTAGAATCATCATACCTGAATCCACTCATTGTGCTGCTAAGGGCCTGATGACATAGATTTCATTGCTGAGTGATATTGCTTTGTAAGTAAATACCACAACTTCTTTATCCATTTTTCACTTTCTGCGATGTTCAACTTGTACTGTAAACGAGGTTCTTGTAAACAGAGCCGTTCCAACCTTTGGGGTCGCTGTGTCTTTTTGATTTTAATTTCCCTAAGCTATAGGACCATAAGTGGAAGTGCCCTAGGCTCTGTTGCTTTGTTTTTTAGATGTTTCAGGAAACACCATACACTTCTCCCAAGTTTCTGTTGGCAATTTACATCAAGCCCATCAGCATAACAAGGCTCCCAGTTCTCCATGGCCTGTCCTGCCTTTCTGGATTTTACACATTTTTCAGATGGCCCTTTTGACCGGGGGGAAGTGAGACTTCATTGTAGTGCAGATTTCCTTTGCAAGCTTGCTTGGTTGGCCAAAAAGGGCGTATGCGTTTTTTCCTGAATATATTCAGGAAAAAACGCATACGCCCTTTTTGGCCAAGTGCATCATTGTGGACGTTCTGCCTCTTTTCCTATGCTTTCAATGCAATTCCAGTCTACCTCCTGAAATCGGTTTCCTGCAATTCTGCCCCGCTTTCAAGTCCTCTTGGCAGCCTTACTTCAGTATATTTTTGGACGATAGCTGTCATTTATAACTCTGCAGGTTTGTGAATTACAGTGCCCCTGAGCTCCTTTCTTCAACTCGCTTTCTTGTGAGCTGGCCGCAACACCGCAGGATGGCTTCAGGCCCTAATCTGATTCCGGCACGGCACGCTGAGCCTTTGGTTAATTCCTCTTCCTGGTGGGAAATGAGAGTTAAATTTGCCCGTCCAGACACCTCCAGCTAGTCTCTCATTGGTTCTCGCTATTCCTGTTCATCTTCCGCAGAAATTGCAAACTGGGCCAAACAGGAGGTTAAAGGGACTGACTCTCCAAGTGGGGAGAGTGTTAGTAAAGCATCTGAAATGTTGCACCCGAGTACCAGGGGAGGAAAACTGAGACATATTTGAACACGTCTCCCGTTCACACGGTTGATCATACTCTGGGTTCCACATGCATGATTTACCTGAAGGAAGAATACCTTAAACCTGGAGAGTTGAGACCCGTGGAATGGGTACCATGCAATATGAATTCAAAGGGTCTTCATTTGCTCACCGAACCTCTCCAATCCTATCACTGCTGCCTTTATGCCCCTGTACACATGCTTGATTCTCTTTCGGAGACATAGCAATCCATAGGTTTTACGATCCTTACTAGTCAGGTACATTCTTAGGCGTTTAATATGGGGTGTTGAGTCCATTTCGTTGAGCAAGGAGTAGCTCTTGTCTATTCCATATTTGGCTTAAGGAACTTTATCTGTGCTCATTTCAATCTCTGGTTTTATGCAGCACCCCAACTCACCTTTCCCCTTAAGCAAGCATAAGTTGGTTTTCTAAATTTGAGACACTGTTCTGTTTTGGAATTCAGTTCCTGTGTAGCCAAGTTTACATTCCGTGTATTAGTGATATCTTATGATGTTTCTTTTTCTGTGTGACTTATTTCAGTTAGAATCATCGTACCTGAATCCACTCATTATGCTGCTACGGGCCTGATGACATAGATTTCATTGCTGAGTGATACTGCATTGTAAGTAAGTACCACAAGTTCTTTATCCATTTTTCACTTTCTGTGATACTGAACTTGTACGGTAAACGAGGTTCTTGTAAACAGAGGCGTCCCAAACTTTGGGGTGGCTGTGTCTTTTTGATTTTAATTTCCCTAAGCTATAGGACCATAAGTGGAAGTGCCCTAGGTTCTGTTGCTTTGTTTTTTAGATATTTCAGGAAACACCATACACTTCTCCCGAGTGTCTGTTGGCAATTTACATCCCGCCCATCAGCATAACAAGGCTCCCAGTTCTCCCTGACCTTTCCTGCCTTTCTGGATTTTACACTTTTTTCAGATGGCCCTTTTGACCGGGGGGAAGTGAGACTTCATTTTAGTGCAGATTTCCTTTGCAAGTTTGCTTGGTTGGCCAACAAGGGCGTACGCGTTTTTTCCTGAATATATTCAAGAAAAAATGCATTCGCCCTTTTTGGCCAAGTGCATCATTGTGGACGTTCTGCCTCTTTTCCTATGCTTTCAATGCAATTCCAGTCTACCTCCTGAAATCGGTTTCCTGCAATTCTGTCCCGCTTTCAAGTCCTCTTGGCAGCCTTACTTCAGTATATTTTTGGACAATAGCTGTCATTTATAACTCTGCAGGTTTGTGCATTACAGTGCCCCTGAGCTACTTTCTTCAACTCGCTTTCTTGTGACCTTGCCGCAACACCACAGGATGGCTTCAGGCCCTAATCTGGTTCCGGCACGGCACGCTGAGCCTTTGGTTAATTCCTCTTCCTGGTGGGAAATGAGAGTTAAATTTGCCCGTCCAGACACCTCCAGCTAGTGTCTCATTGGTTCTCGCTATTCCTGTTCATCTTCCGCAGAAATTGCAAACTGGGCCAAACAGGAGGTTAAAGGGACTGACTCTCCAAGTCGGGAGAGTGTTAGTAAAGCGTCTGGAATGTTGCACCCGAGTACCAGGGTACGAAAACTGAGACATATTTGAACACGTCTCCCGATCACATGGTTGATCATACTCTAGGTTCCACATGCATGTTTTAGCTGAAGGAAGAATACCTTAAACCTGGGTAGTTGAAACCCGTGGAATGGGTACCATGCAATATGACTTCAAAGGGTCTTCATTTGCTCACCGAACCTCTCCAATCCTATCACTGCTGCGTTTATGCCCCTGTACACACGCTTGATTCTCTTTCGGAGACATAGCAATCCATAAGTTTTAAGATACTTACTAGTCAGGTACATTCTTAGGCGTTTAATATGCGGTGTTGAGTCCATTTCGTTGAGCAAGGAGTAGCTCTTGTCTATTCCATATTTGGCTTAAGGAACTTTATCTGTGCTCATTTCAATCTCTGGTTTTATGCAGTACCCCAACTCACCTTTCCCCTTAAGCAAGCATAAGTTCGTTTTCTTAATTTGAGACCCTGTTCTGTTCTGTAATTCAGTTCCTGTGTAGCCAAGTTTACATTCCGTGTATTACTGATATCTTATGATGTTTCTTTTTCTGTGTGACTTATTTCAGTTAGAATCATCATACCTGAATCCACTCATTGTGCTGCTAAGTGCCTGATGACATAGATTTCATTGCTGAGTGATATTGCTTTGTAAGTAAATACCACAACTTCTTTATCCATTTTTCACTTTCTGCGATGTTGAACTTGTACGGTAAACGAGGTTCTTGTAAACAGAGCCGTTCCAAACTTTGGGGTGGCTGTGTCTTTTTGATTTTAATTTCCCTAAGCTATAGGACCATAAGTGGAAGTGCCCTAGGCTCTGTTGCTTTGTTTTTTTGATGTTTCAGGAAACACCATACACTTCTCCCGAGTGTCTGTTGGCAATTTACATCCCGCCCATCAGCATAACAAGGCTCCCAGTTCTCCATGGTCTGTCCTGCCTTTCTGGATTTTACACTTTTTTCAGATGGCCCTTTTGACCGGGGGGAAGTGAGACTTCATTGTAGTGCAGATTTCCTTTGCAAGCTTGCTTGGTTGGCCAAAAAGGGTGTATGCGTTTTTTCCTGAATATATTCAGGAAAAAACACATACGCCCTTTTTGGCCAAGTGCATCATTGTGGACGTTCTGCCTCTTTTCCTATGCTTTCAATGCAATTCCAGTCTACCTCCTGAAATCAGTTTCCTGCAATTCTGCGCCGCTTTCAACTCCTCATGGCAGCCTTACTTCAGTATATTTTTGGACGATAGCTGTCATTTATAATTCTGCAGGTTTATGCATTACAATGCCCCTGAGCTCCTTTCTTCAACTCGCTTTCTTGTGAGCTGGCCGCAACACCGCAGGATGGCTTCAGGCCCTAATCTGGTTCCGGCACGGCACGCTGAGCCTTTGGTTAATTCCTCTTCCTGGTGGGAAATGAGAGTTAAATTTGCCCGTTCAGACACGTCCAGCTAGTCTCTCATTGGTTCTCCCTATTCCTGTTCATCTTCCGCAGTAATTGCAAACTAGGCCAAACAGGAGGTTAAAGGCGCTGACTTTCCAAGTCGGGAGAGTGTTAGTAAAGCGTCTGGAATGTTGCACCCGAGTACCAGGGTACGAAAACTGAGACATATTTGAACACGTCTCCCAATCACATGGTTGATCATACTTTAGGTTCCACATGCATGTTTTAGCTGAAGGAAGAATACCTTAAACCTGGGTAGTTGAAACCCGTGGAATGGGTACCATAAAATATGACTTCAAAGGGTCTTCATTTGCTCACCGAACCTCTCCAATCCTATCACTGCTGCATTTATGCCCCTGTACACATGCTTGATTTTCTTTCGGAGACATAGCAATCCATAGGTTTTAAGATACTTACTAGTCAGGTACATTCTTAGGCGTTTAATATGTGGTGTTGAGTCCATTTCGTTGAGCAAGGAGTAGCTCTTGTCTATTCCATATTTGGCTTAAGGAACTTTATCTGTGCTCATTTCAATCTCTGGTTTTATGCAGCACCCCAACTCACCTTTCCCCTTAAGCAAGCATAAGTTGGTTTTCTAAATTTGAGACCCTGTTCTGTTCTGTAATTCAGTTCCTGTGTAGCCAAGTTTACATTCCGTGTATTACTGATATGTTATGATGTTTCTTTTTCTGTGTGACTTATTTCAGTTAGAATCATCGTACCTGAATCCACTCATTATGCTGCTACGGGCCTGATGACATAGATTTCATTGCTGAGTGATACTGCATTGTACGTAAGTACCACATGTTCTTTATCCATTTGTCACTTTCTGTGATACTGAACTTGTACGGTAAACGAGGTTCTTGTAAACAGAGGCGTCCCAAACTTTGGGGTGGCTGTGTCTTTTTGATTTTAATTTCCCTAAGCTATAGGACCATAAGTGGAAGTGCCCTAGGCTCTGTTGCTTTGTTTTTTAGATGTTTCAGGAAACACCATACACTTCTCCCGAGTGTCTGTTGGCAATTTACATCCCGCCCATCAGCATAACAAGGCTCCCAGTTCTCCATGGCCTGTCCTGCCTTTCTGGATTTTACACTTTTTTCAGATGGCCCTTTTGACCGGGGGGAAGTGAGACTTCATTGTAGTGCAGATTTCCTTTGCAAACTTGCTTGGTTGGCCAAAAAGGGCGTATGCGTTTTTTCCTGAATATATTCAGGAAAAAACGCATACGCCCTTTTTGGCCAAGTGCATCATTGTGGACGTTCTGCCTCTTTTCCTATGCTTTCAATGCAATTCCAGTCTACCTCCTGAAATCGGTTTCCTGCAATTCTGCCCCGCTTTCAAGTCCTCTTGGCAGCCTTACTTCAGTATATTTTTGGACGATAGCTGTCATTTATAACTCTGCAGGTTTGTGAATTACAGTACCCCTGAGCTCCTTTCTTCAACTCGCTTTCTTGTGAGCTGGCCGCAACACCGCAGGATGGCTTCAGGCCCTAATCTGGTTCCGGCACGGCACGCTGAGCCTTTGGTTAATTCCTCTTCCTGGTGGGAAATGAGAGTTAAATTTGCCCGTCCAGACACCTCCAGCTAGTCTCTCATTGGTTCTCGCTATTCCTGTTCATCTTCCGCAGAAATTGCAAACTGGGCCAAACAGGAGGTTAAAGGCGCTGACTCTCCAAGTGGGGAGAGTGTTAGTAAAGCGTCTGGAATGTTGCACCCGAGTACCAGGGGAGGAAAACTGAGACATATTTGAACACGTCTCCCGTTCACACGGTTGATCATACTCTGGGTTCCACATGCATGTTTTAGCTGAAGGAAGAATACCATAAACCTGGAGAGTTGAGACCCGTGTAATGGGTACCATGCAATATGACTTCAAAGGGTCTTCATTTGCTCACCGAACCTCTCAAATCCTATCACTGCTGCGTTTATGCCCCTGTACATATGCTTGATTCTCTTTCGGAGACATAGCAATCCATAAGTTTTAAGATACTTACTAGTCAGGTACATTCTTAGGCGTTTAAAATGGGGTGTTGAGTCCATTTCGTTGAGCAAGGAGTAGCTCTTGTCTATTCCATATTTGGCTTAAGGAACTTTATCTGTGTTCATTTCAATCTCTGGTTTTATGCAGCACCCCAACTCACCTTTCCCCTTAAGCAAGCATAAGTTGGTTTTCTAAATTTGAGACCCTGTTCTGTTCTGTAATTCAGTTCCTGTGTAGCCAAGTTTACATTCCATGTATTACTGATATCTTATGATGTTTCTTTTTCTGTGTGACTTATTTCAGTTAGAATCATCATACCTGAATCCACTCATTGTACTGCTATGGGCCTGATGACATAGATTTCATTGCTGAGTGATATTGCTTTGTAAGTAAATACCACAACTTCTTTATCCATGTTTCACTTTCTGCGATGTTGAACTTGTACTGTAAACGAGGTTCTTGTAAACAGAGCCATTCCAACCTTTGGGGTGCCTGTGTCTTTTTGATTTTAATTTCCCTAAGCCATATGACCATAAGTGGAAATGCCCTAGGCTCTGTTGCTTTGTCTCTTAGATGTTTCAGGAAACACCATACACTTCTCCCGAGTGTCTGTTGGCAATTTACATCAAGCCCATCAGCATAACAAGGCTCCCAGTTCTCCATGGCCTGTCCTGCCTTTCTGGATTTTACACATTTTTCAGATGGCCCTTTTGACCGGGGGGAAGTGAGACTTCATTGTAGTGCAGATTTCCTTTGCAAGCTTGCTTGGTTGGCCAAAAAGGGCGTATGCGTTTTTTCCTGAATATATTCAGGAAAAAACGCATACGCCCTTTTTGGCCAAGTGCATCATTGTGGACGTTCTGCCTCTTTTCCTATGCTTTCAATGCAATTCCAGTCTACCTCCTGAAATCGGTTTCCTGCAATTCTGCCCCGCTTTCAAGTCCTCTTGGCAGCCTTACTTCAGTATATTTTTGGACGATAGCTGTCATTTATAACTCTGCAGGTTTGTGCATTACAGTGCCCCTGAGCTCCTTTCTTCAACTCGCTTTCTTGTGAGCTGGCCGCAACACCGCAGGATGGCTTCAGGCCCTAATCTGGTTCCGGCATGGCACGCTGAGCCTTTGCTCATTTCCTCTTCCTGGTGGGAAATGAGAGTTAAATTTGCCCGTCCAGACACCTCCAGCTAGTCTCTCATTGGTTCTCCCTATTCCTGTTCATCTTCCGCAGAAATTGCAAACTGGGCCAAACAGGAGGTTAAAGGGACTGACTCTCCAAGTGGGGAGAGTGTTAGTAAAGCGTCTGAAATGTTGCACCCGAGTACCAGGGGAGGAAAACTGAGACATATTTGAACACGTCTCCTGATCACATGGTTGATCATACTCTAGGTTCCACATGCATGTTTTAGCTGAAGGAAGAATACATTAAACCTGCGTAGTTGAAACCCGTGGAATGGGTACCATGCAATATGACTTCAAAGGGTCTTCATTTGCTCACCGAACCTCTCCGATCCTATCACTGCTGCGTTTATGCCCCTGTACACATGCTTGATTCTCTTTTGGAGACATAGCAATCCATAGGTTTTAAGATACTTACTAGTCAGGTACATTCTTAGGCGTTTAATATGGGGTGTTGAGTCCATTTCGTTGAGCAAGGAGTAGCTCTTGTCTATTCCATATTTGGCTTAAGGAACTTTATCTGTGCTCATTTCAATCTCTGGTTTTATGCAGCACCCCAACTCACCTTTCCCCTTAAGCAAGCATAAGTTGGTTTTCTAAATTTGAGACCCTGTTCTGTTTTGGAATTCAGTTCCTGTGTAGCCAAGTTTACATTCCGTGTATTAGTGATATCTTATGATGTTTCTTTTTCTGTGTGACTTATTTCAGTTAGAATCATCGTACCTGAATCCACTCATTATGCTGCTACGGGCCTGATGACATAGATTTCATTGCTGAGTGATACTGCATTGTACGTGAGTACCACAAGTTCTTTATCCATTTTTCACTTTCTGTGATATTGAACTTGTACGGTAAACGAGGTTCTTGTAAACAGAGGCGTCCCAAACTTTGGGGTGGCTGTGTCTTTTTGATTTTAATTTCCCTAAGCTATAGGACCATAAGTGGAAGTGCCCTAGGCTCTGTTGCTTTGTTTTTTAGATGTTTCAGGAAACACCATACACTTCTCCCGAGTGTCTGTTGGCAATTTACATCCCGCCCATCAGCATAACAAGGCTCCCAGTTCTCCATGGCCTGTCCTGCCTTTCTGGATTTTACACTTTTTTCAGATGGCCCTTTTGACCGGGGGGAAGTGAGACCTCATTGTAGTGCAGATTTCCTTTGCAAACTTGCTTGGTTTTCCAAAAAGGGCGTATGCGTTTTTTCCTGAATATATTCAGGAAAAAACGCATATGCCCTTTTTGGCCAAGTGCATCATTGTGGACGTTCTGCCTCTTTTCCTATGCTTTCAATGCAATTCCAGTCTACCTCCTGAAATCAGTTTCCTGCAATTCTGCCCCGCTTTCAAGTCCTCTTGGCAGCCTTACTTCAGTATATTTTTGGACGGTAGCTGTCATTTATAACTCTGCAGGTTTGTGAATTACAGTGCCCCTGAGCTCCTTTCTTCAACTCGCTTTCTTGTGACCTTGCCGCAACACCGCAGGATGGCTTCAGGCCCTAATCTGGTTCCGGCACGGCACGCTGAGCCTTTGGTTAATTCCTCTCTCTGGTGGGAAATGATAGTTAAATTTGCCCGTCCAGACACCTCCAGCTAGTCTCTCATTGGTTCTCCCTATTCCTGTTCATCTTCCGCAGAAATTGCAAACTGGGCCAAACAGGAGGTTAAAGGGACTGACTCTCCAAGTGGGGAGAGTGTTAGTAAAGCGCCTCGAATGTTGCACCCGAGTACCAGGGGAGGAAAACTGAGACATATTTGAACACGTCTCCCGTTCACACGGTTGATCATACCCTGGGTTCCACATGCATGTTTTAGCTGAAGGAAGAATACCTTAAACCTGGAGAGTTGAGACCCGTGGAATGGGTACCATGCAATATGACTTCAAAGGGTCTTCATTTGCTCACCTAACCTCTCCAATCCTATCACTGCTGCGTTTATGCCCCTGTACACACGCTTGATTCTCTTTTGGAGACATAGCAATCCATAGGTTTTAAGATACTTACTAGTCAGGTACATTCGTAGGCGTTTAATATGGGGTGTTGAGTCCATTTCGTTGAGCAAGGAGTAGCTCTTGTCTATTCCATATTTGGCTTAAGGAACTTTATCTGTGCTCATTTCAATCTCTGGTTTTATGCAGCACCCCAACTCACCTTTCCCCTTAAGCAAGCATAAGTTGATTTTCTAAATTTGAGACCCTGTTCTGTTCTGTAATTCAGTTCCTGTGTAGCCAAGTTTAAATTCCGTGTATTAGTGATATCTTATGATGTTTCTTTTTCTGTGTGACTTATTTCAGTTAGAATCATCGTACCTGAATCCACTCATTATGCTGCTACGGGCCTGATGACATAGATTTCATTGCTGAGTGATACTGCATTGTACATGAGTACCACAAGTTCTTTATCCATTTTTCACTTTCTGTGATATTGAACTTGTACGGTAAACGAGGTTCTTGTAAACAGAGGTGTCCCAAACTTTGGGGTGGCTGTGTCTTTTTGATTTTAATTTCCCTAAGCTATAGGACCATAAGTGGAAGTGCCCTATGCTCTGTTGCTTTGTTTCTTAGATGTTTCAGGAAACACCATACACTTCTCCCGAGTGTCTGTTGGCAATTTACATCCCGCCCATCAGCATAACAAGGCTCCCAGTTCTCCATGGCCTGTCCTGCCTTTCTGGATTTTACACTTTTTTCAGATGGCCATTTTGACCGGGGGGAAGTGAGACTTCATTGTAGTGCAGATTTCCTTTGCAAGCTTGCTTGTTTGGCCAAAAAGGGCGTATGCGTTTTTTCCTGAATATATTCAGGAAAAAACGCATACGCACTTTTTGGCCAAGTGCGTCATTGTGGACGTTCTGCCTCTTTTCCTATGCTTTCAATGCAATTCCAGTCTACCTCCTGAAATCAGTTTCCTGCAATTCTGCCCCGCTTTCAAGTCCTCTTGGCGGCCTTACTTCAGTATATTTTTGGACGGTAGCTGTCATTTATAACTCTGCAGGTTTGTGAATTACAGTGCCCCTGAGCTCCTTTCTTCAACTCGCTTTCTTGTGACCTGGCCGCAACACCGCAGGATGGCTTCAGGCCCTAATCTGGTTCCGGCACGGCACGCTGAGCCTTTGGTTATTTCCTCTTCCTGGTGGGAAATGAGAGTTAAATTTGCCCGTCCAGACACCTCCAGCTAGTCTCTCATTGGTTCTCCCTATTCCTGTTCATCTTCCGCAGAAATTGCAAACTGGGCCAAACAGGAGGTTAAAGGGACTGACTCTCCAAGTCGGGAGAGTGTTAGTAAAGCGTCTGGAATGTTGCACCTGAGTACCAGGGTACGAAAACTGAGACATATTTGAACACGTCTCCTGATCACATGGTTGATCATACTCTAGGTTCCACATGCATGTTTTAGCTGAAGGAAGAATACCTTAAACCTGGGTAGTTGAAACCCGTGGAATGGGTACCTTGCAATATGACTTCAAAGGGTCTTCATTTGCTCACCGAACCTCTCCAATCCTATCACTGCTGCGTTTATGCCCCTGTACACATGCTTGATTCTCTTTCGGAGACATAGCAATCCATAGGTTTTAAGATACTTACTAGTCAGGTACATTCTTAGGCGTTTAATATGGGGTGTTGAGTCCATTTCGTTGAGCAAGGAGTAGCTCTTGTCTATTCCATATTTGGCTTAAGGAACTTTATCTGTGCTCATTTCAATCTCTGGTTTTATGCAGCACCCCAACTCACCTTTCCCCTTAAGCAAGCATAAGTTGGTTTTCTAAATTTGAGACCCTGTTCTGTTCTGTAATTCAGTTCCTGTGTAGCCAAGTTTACATTCCGTGTATTAGTGATATCTTATGATGTTTCTTTTTCTGTGTGACTTATTTCAGTTAGAATCATCGTACCTGAATCCACTCATTGTGCTGCTAAGGGCCTGATGACATAGATTTCATTGCTGAGTGATATTGCTTTGTAAGTAAATACTACAACTTCTTTATCCATTTTTCACTTTCTGCTATGTTGAACTTGTACTGTAAACGAGGTTCTTGTAAACAGAGGCGTCCCAAACTATGGGGTGGCTGTGTCTTTTTGATTTTAATTTCCCTAAGCTATAGGACCATAAGTGGAAGTGCCCTAGGATCTGTTGCTGTGTTTTTTAGATGTTTCAGGAAACACCATACACTTCTCCCAAGTGTCTGTTGGCAATTTACATCCCGCCCATCAGCATAACAAGGCTCCCAGTTCTCCATGGCCTGTCCTGCCTTTCTGGGTTTTACACTTTTTTCAGATGGCCCTTTTGACCGGGGGGAAGTGCGAGTTCATTGTAGTGCAGATTTCCTTTGCAAGCTTGCTTGGTTGTCCAAAAAGGGCGTATGCGTTTTTTCCTGAATATATTCAGGAAAAAACGCATACGCACTTTTTGGCCAAGTGCGTCATTGTGGACGTTCTGCCTCTTTTCCTATGCTTTCAATGCAATTCCAGTCTACCTCCTGAAATCGGTTTCCTGCAATTCTGCCCCGCTTTCAAGTCCTCTTGGCAGCCTTACTTCAGTGTATTTTTGGACGATAGCTGTCATTTATAACTCTGCAGGTTTGTGAATTACATTGCCCCTGAGCTCCTTTCTTCAACTCGCTTTCTTGTGAGCTGGCCGCAACACCGCAGCATGGCTTCAGGCCCTAATCTGGTTCCGGCACGGCACGCTGAGCCTTTGGTTAATTCCTCTCTCTGGTGGGAAATGATAGTTAAATTTGCCCGTCCAGACACCTCCAGCTAGTCTCTCATTGGTTCTCCCTATTCCTGTTCATCTTCCGCAGAAATTGCAAACTGGGCCAAACAGGAGGTTAAAGGGACTGACTCTCCAAGTGGGGAGAGTGTTAGTAAAGCGCCTGGAATGTTGCACCCGAGTACCAGGGGAGGAAAACTGAGACATATTTGAACACGTCTCCCGTTCACACGGTTGATCATACCCTGGGTTCGACATGCATGTTTTAGCTGAAGGAAGAATACCTTAAACCTGGAGAGTTGAGACCCGTGGAATGGGTACCATGCAATATGACTTCAAAGGGTCTTCATTTGCTCACCTAACCTCTCCAATCCTATCACTGCTGCGTTTATGCCCCTGTACACACGCTTGATTCTCTTTTGGAGACATAGCAATCCATAGGTTTTAAGATACTTACTAGTCAGGTACATTCGTAGGCGTTTAATATGGGGTGTTGAGTCCATTTCGTTGAGCAAGGAGTAGCTCTTGTCTATTCCATATTTGGCTTAAGGAACTTTATCTGTGCTCATTTCAATCTCTGGTTTTATGCAGCACCCCAACTCACCTTTCCCCTTAAGCAAGCATAAGTTGATTTTCTAAATTTGAGACCCTGTTCTGTTCTGTAATTCAGTTCCTGTGTAGCCAAGTTTAAATTCCGTGTATTAGTGATATCTTATGATGTTTCTTTTTCTGTGTGACTTATTTCAGTTAGAATCATCGTACCTGAATCCACTCATTATGCTGCTACGGGCCTGATGACATAGATTTCATTGCTGAGTGATACTGCATTGTACATGAGTACCACAAGTTCTTTATCCATTTTTCACTTTCTGTGATATTGAACTTGTACGGTAAATGAGGTTCTTGTAAACAGAGGCGTCCCAAACTTTGGGGTGGCTGTGTCTTTTTGATTTTAATTTCCCTAAGCTATAGGACCATAAGTGGAAGTGCCCTAGGCTCTGTTGCTTTGTTTCTTAGATGTTTCAGGAAACACCATACACTTCTCCCGAGTGTCTGTTGGCAATTTACATCCCGCCCATCAGCATAACAAGGCTCCCAGTTCTCCATGGCCTGTCCTGCCTTTCTGGATTTTACACTTTTTTCAGATGGCCATTTTGACCGGGGGGAAGTGAGACTTCATTGTAGTGCAGATTTCCTTTGCAAGCTTGCTTGTTTGGCCAAAAAGGGCGTATGCGTTTTTTCCTGAATATATTCAGGAAAAAACGCATACGCACTTTTTGGCCAAGTGCGTCATTGTGGACGTTCTGCCTCTTTTCCTATGCTTTCAATGCAATTCCAGTCTACCTCCTGAAATCAGTTTCCTGCAATTCTGCCCCGCTTTCAAGTCCTCTTGGCGGCCTTACTTCAGTATATTTTTGGACGGTAGCTGTCATTTATAACTCTGCAGGTTTGTGAATTACAGTGCCCCTGAGCTCCTTTCTTCAACTCGCTTTCTTGTGACCTGGCCGCAACACCGCAGGATGGCTTCAGGCCCTAATCTGGTTCCGGCACGGCACGCTGAGCCTTTGGTTATTTCCTCTTCCTGGTGGGAAATGAGAGTTAAATTTGCCCGTCCAGACACCTCCAGCTAGTCTCTCATTGGTTCTCCCTATTCCTGTTCATCTTCCGCAGAAATTGCAAACTGGGCCAAACAGGAGGTTAAAGGGACTGACTCTCCAAGTCGGGAGAGTGTTAGTAAAGCGTCTGGAATGTTGCACCTGAGTACCAGGGTACGAAAACTGAGACATATTTGAACACGTCTCCCGATCACATGGTTGATCATACTCTAGGTTCCACATGCATGTTTTAGCTGAAGGAAGAATACATTAAACCTGGGTAGTTGAAACCCGTGGAATGGGTACCATGCAATATGACTTCAAAGGGTCTTCATTTGCTCACCGAACCTCTCCGATCCTATCACTGCTGCGTTTATGCCCCTGTACACATGCTTGATTCTCTTTCGGAGACATAGCAATCCATAGGTTTTAAGATACTTACTAGTCAGGTACATTCTTAGGCGTTTAATATGGGGTGTTGAGTCCATTTCGTTGAGCAAGGAGTAGCTCTTGTCTATTCCATATTTGGCTTAAGGAACTTTATCTGTGCTCATTTCAATCTCTGGTTTTATGCAGCACCCCAACTCACCTTTCCCCTTAAGCAAGCATAAGTTGGTTTTCTAAATTTGAGACCCTGTTCTGTTCTGTAATTCAGTTCCTGTGTAGCCAAGTTTACATTCCGTGTATTAGTGATATCTTATGATGTTTCTTTTTCTGTGTGACTTATTTCAGTTAGAATCATCGTACCTGAATCCACTCATTGTGCTGCTAAGGTCCTCATGACATAGATTTCATTGCTGAGTGATATTGCTTTGTACGTAAATACTACAACTTCTTTATCCATTTTTCACTTTCTGCTATGTTGAACTTGTACTGTAAACGAGGTTCTTGTAAACAGAGGCGTCCCAAACTATGGGGTGGCTGTGTCTTTTTGATTTTAATTTCCCTAAGCTATAGGACCATAAGTGGAAGTGCCCTAGGCTCTGTTGCTGTGTTTTTTAGATGTTTCAGGAAACACCATACACTTCTCCTAAGTGTCTGTTGGCAATTTACATCCCGCCCATCAGCATAACAAGGCTCCCAGTTCTCCATGGCCTGTCCTGCCTTTCTGGATTTTACACTTTTTTCAGATGGCCCTTTTGACCGGGGGGAAGTGAGACTTCCTTGTAGTGCAGATTTCCTTTGCAAGCTTGCTTGGTTGTCCAAAAAGGGCGTATGCGTTTTTTCCTGAATATATTCAGGAAAAAACGCATACGCACTTTTTGGCCAAGTGCGTCATTGTGGACGTTCTGCCTCTTTTCCTATGCTTTCAATGCAATTCCAGTCTACCTCCTGAAATCGGTTTGCTGCAATTCTGCCCCGCATTCAAGTCCTCTTGGCTGCCTTACTTCAGTATATTTTTGGACGATAGCTGTCATTTATAACTCTGCAGGTTTGTGAATTACAGTGCCCCTGAGCTCCTTTCTTCAACTCGCTTTCTTGTGACCTGGCCGCAACACCGCAGGATGGCTTCAGGCCCTAATCTGGTTCCCGCACGGCACGCTGAGCCTTTGGTTATTTCCTCTTCCTGGTGGGAAATCAGAGTTAAATTTGCGCGTCCAGACACCTCCAGCTAGTCTCTCATTGGTTCTCCCTATTCCTGTTCATCTTCCGCAGAAATTGCAAACTGGGCCAAACAGGAGGTTAAAGGCGCTGACTCTCCAAGTGGGGAGAGTGTTAGTAAAGCGTCTGGAATGTTGCACCCGAGTACCAGGGGAGGAAAACTGAGACATATTTGAACACGTCTCCCGTTCACACGGTTGATCATACTCTGGGTTCCACATGCATGTTTTAGCTGAAGGAAGAATACCTTAAACCTGGAGAGTTGAGACCCGTGGAATGGGTACCATGCAATATGACTGCAAAGGGTCTTCATTTGCTCACCGAACCTCTCCAATCCTATCACTGCTACGTTTATGCTCCTGTACACACGCTTGATTCTCTTTTGGAGACATAGCAATCCATAGGTTTTAAGATACTTACTAGTCAGGTACATTCTTAGGCGTTTAATATGGGGTGTTGAGTCCATTTCGTTGAGCAAGGAGTAGCTCTTGTCTATTCCATATTTGGCTTAAGGAACTTTATCTGTGCTCATTTCAATCTCTGGTTTTATGCAGCACCCCAACTCACCTTTCCCCTTAAGCAAGCATAAGTTGGTTTTCTAAATTTGAGACCCTGTTCTGTTCTGTAATTCAGTTCCTGTGTAGCCAAGTTTACATTCCGTGTATTAGTGATATCTTATGATGTTTCTTTTTCTGTGTGACTTATTTCAGTTAGAATCATCGTACCTGAATCCACTCATTGTGCTGCTACGGGCCTGATGACATAGATTTCATTGCTGAGTGATACTGCATTGTACGTAAGTACCACAAGTTCTTTATCCATTTTTCACTTTCTGTGATATTGAACTTGTACGGTAAACGAGGTTCTTGTAAACAGAGGCGTCCCAAACTTTGGGGTGGCTGTGTCTTTTTGATTTTAATTTCCCTAAGCTATAGGACCATAAGTGGAAGTGCCCTAGGCTCTGTTGCTTTGTTTCTTAGATGTTTCAGGAAACACCATACACTTCTCCCGAGTGTCTGTTGGCAATTTACATCCCACCCATCAGCATAACAAGGCTCCCAGTTCTCCATGGCCTGTCCTGCCTTTCTGGGTTTTACACTTTTTTCACATGGCCCTTTTGACCGGGGGGAAGTGAGACTTCATTGTAGTGCAGATTTCCTTTGCAAGTTTGCTTGGTTGGCCAAAAAGGGCGTATGCGTTTTTTCCTGAATATATTCAGGAAAAAACGCATACGCCCTTTTTGGCCAAGTGCATCATTGTGGACGCTCTGCCTCTTTTCCTATGCTTTCAATGCAATTCCAGTCTACCTCCTGAAATCAGTTTCCTGCAATTCTGCCCCGCTTTCAAGTCCTCTTGGCGGCCTTACTTCAGTATATTTTTGGACGGTAGCTGTCATTTATAACTCTGCAGGTTTGTGAATTACAGTGCCCCTGAGCTCCTTTCTTCAACTCGCTTTCTTGTGACCTTGCCGCAACACCGCAGGATGGCTTCAGGCCCTAATCTGGTTCCGGCACGGCACGCTGAGCCTTTGGTTATTTCCTCTTCCTGGTGGGAAATCAGAGTTAAATTTGCGCGTCCAGACACCTCCAGCTAGTCTCTCATTGGTTCTCCCTATTCCTGTTCATCTTCCGCAGAAATTGCAAACTGGGCCAAACAGGAGTTTAAAGGGACTGACTCTCCAAGTGGGGAGAGTGTTAGTAAAGCGTCTGGAATGTTGCACCCGAGTACCAGGGGAGGAAAACTGAGACATATTTGAACACGTCTCCCGTTCACACGGTTGATCATACCCTGGGTTCCACATGCATGTTTTAGCTGAAGGAAGAATACCTTAAACCTGGAGAGTTGAGACCCGTGGAATGGGTACCATGCAATATGACTTCAAAGGGTCTTCATTTGCTCACCTAACCTCTCCAATCCTATCACTGCTGCGTTTATGCCCCTGTACACACGCTTGATTCTCTTTTGGAGACATAGCAATCCATAGGTTTTAAGATACTTACTAGTCAGGTACATTCTTAGGCGTTTAATATGGGGTGTTGAGTCCATTTCGTTGAGCAAGGAGTAGCTCTTGTCTATTCCATATTTGGCTTAAGGAACTTTATCTGTGCTCATTTCAATCTCTGGTTTTATGCAGCACCCCAACTCACCTTTCCCCTTAAGCAAGCATAAGTTGGTTTTCTAAATTTGAGACCCTGTTCTGTTCTGTAATTCAGTTCCTGTGTAGCCAAGTTTACATTCCGTGTATTAGTGATATCTTATGATGTTTCTTTTTCTGTGTGACTTATTTCAGTTAGAATCATCGTACCTGAATCCACTCATTATGCTGCTACGGGCCTGATGACATAGATTTCATTGCTGAGTGATACTGCATTGTACATGAGTACCACAAGTTCTTTATCCATTTTTCACTTTCTGTGATATTGAACTTGTACGGTAAACGAGGTTCTTGTAAACAGAGGCGTCCCAAACTTTGGGGTGGCTGTGTCTTTTTGATTTTAATTTCCCTAAGCTATAGGACCATAAGTGGAAGTGCCCTAGGCTCTGTTGCTTTGTTTCTTAGATGTTTCAGGAAACACCATACACTTCTCCCGAGTGTCTGTTGGCAATTTACATCCCGCCCATCAGCATAACAAGGCTCCCAGTTCTCCATGGCCTGTCCTGCCTTTCTGGATTTTACACTTTTTTCAGATGGCCCTTTTGACCGGGGGGAAGTGAGACTTCATTGTAGTGCAGATTTCCTTTGCAAGTTTGCTTGGTTGGCCAAAAAGGGCGTATGCGTTTTTTCCTGAATATATTCAGGAAAAAACGCATACGCACTTTTTGGCCAAGTGCGTCATTGTGGACGTTCTGCCTCTTTTCCTATGCTTTCAATGCAATTCCTGTCTACCTCCTGAAATCGGTTTCCTGCAATTCTGCCCCGCATTCAAGTCCTCTTGCCTGCCTTACTTCAGTATATTTTTGGACGATAGCTGTCATTTATAACTCTGCAGGTTTGTGAATTACAGTGCCCCTGAGCTCCTTTCTTCAACTCGCTTTCTTGTGACCTGGCAGCAACACCGCAGGATGGCTTCAGGCCCTAATCTGGTTCCGGCATGGCACGCTGAGCCTTTGGTTATTTCCTCTTCCTGGTGGGAAATCAGAGTTAAATTTGCGCGTCCAGACACCTCCAGCTAGTCTCTCATTGGTTCTCCCTATTCCTGTTCATCTTCCGCAGAAATTGCAAACTGGGCCAAACAGGAGGTTAAAGGCGCTGACTCTCCAAGTGGGGAGAGTGTTAGTAAAGCGTCTGGAATGTTGCACCCGAGTACCAGGGGAGGAAAACTGAGACATATTTGAACACGTCTCCCGTTCACACGGTTGATCATACTCTAGGTTCCACATGCATGATTTAGCTGAAGGAAGAATACCTTAAACCTGGAGAGTTGAGACCCGTGTAATGGGTACCATGCAATATGACTTCAAAGGGTCTTCATTTGCTCACCGAACCTCTCCAATCCTATCACTGCTGCGTTTATGCCCCTGTACACATGCTTGATTCTCTTCTGGAGACATAGCAATCCATAGGTTTTAAGATACTTACTAGTCAGGTACATTCTTAGGCGTTTAATCTGGGGTGTTGAGTCCATTTCGTTGAGCAAGGAGTAGCTCTTGTCTATTCCATATTTGGCTTAAGGAACTTTATCTGTGCTCATTTCAATCTCTGGTTTTATGCAGCACCCCAACTCATCTTTTCCCTTAAGCAAGCATAAGTTGGTTTTCTAAATTTGAGACCCTGTTCTGTTCTGTAATTCAGTTCCTGTGTAGCCAAGTTTACATTCCTTGTATTACTGATATCTTATGATGTTTCTTTTTCTGTGTGACTTATTTCAGTTAGAATCATCATACCTGAATCCACTCATTGTGCTGCTAAGGGCCTGATGACATAGATTTCATTGCTGAGTGATATTGCTTTGTAAGTAAATACCACAACTTCTTTATCCATTTTTCACTTTCTGCGATGTTGAACCTGTACTGTAAACGAGGTTCTTGTAAGCAGAGCCGTTGCAAACATTGGGGTGGCTGTGTCTTTTTGATTTTAATTTCCCTAAGCTATAGGACCATAAGTGGAAGTGCCCTAGGCTCTGTTGCTTTGTTTTTTAGATGTTTCAGGAAACACCATACACTTCTCCCCAGTGTCTGTTGGCAATTTACATCCCGCCCATCAGCATAACAAGGCTCCCAGTTCTCCATGGCCTGTCCTGCCTTTCTGGATTTTACACTTTTTTCAGATGGCCCTTTTGACCGGGGGGAAGTGAGACTTCATTGTAGTGCAGATTTCCTTTGCAAGCTTGCTTGGTTGGCCAAAAAGTGTGTATGTGTTTTTTCCTGAATATATTCAGGAAAAAACGCATACGCCCTTTTTGGCCAAGTGCATCATTGTGGACGTTCTGCCTCTTTTCCTATGCTTTCAATGCAATTCCAGTCTACCTCCTGAAATCGGTTTCCTGCAATTCTGCCCCGCTTTCAAGTCCTCTTGGCAGCCTTACTTCAGTATATTTTTGGACGATAGCTGTCATTTATAACTCTGCAGGTTTGTGAATTACAGTGCCCCTGAGCTCCTTTCTTCAACTCGCTTTCTTGAGAGCTGTCCGCAACACCGCATGATGGCTTCAGGCTCTAATCTAGTCCCGACACGGCACGCTGAGCCTTTGTTTAATTCCTCTTCCTGGTGGGAAATGAGAGTTAAATTTGCCCGTCCAGACACCTCCAGCTAGTCTCTCATTGGTTCTCCCTATTCCTGTTCATCTTCCGCAGAAATTGCAAACTGGGCCAAACAGGAGGTTAAAGGCGCTGACTCTTCAAGTGTGGAGAGTGTTAGTAAAGCGTCTGGAATGTTGCACCCGAGTACCAGGGGAGGAAACCTGAGACATATTTGAACACGTCTCCCATTCACATGGTTGATCATACTCTGGGTTCCACATGCATGTTTTAGCTGAAGGAAGAATACCTTAAACCTGGGTAGTTGAAACCCGTGGAATGGGTACCATGCAATATGACTTCAAAGGGTCTTCATTTGCTCACCGAACCTCTCCAATCCTATCACTGCTGCGTTTATGCCTCTGTACACACGCTTGATTCTCTTTTGGAGACATAGCAATCCATAGGTTTTAAGATACTTACTAGTCAAGTACATTATTAGGCGTTTAATATGGGGTGTTGAGTCCATTTCGTTGAGCAAGGAGTAGCTCTTGTCTATTCCATATTTGGCTTAAGGAACTTTATCTGTGCTCATTTCAATCTCTGGTTTTATGCAGCACCCCAACTCACCTTTTCTCTTAAGCAAACATAAGTTGGTTTTCTAAATTTGAGACCCTGTTCTGTTTTGGAATTCAGTTCCTGTGTAGCCAAGTTTACATTCCGTGTATTAGTGATATCTTATGATGTTTCTTTTTCTGTGTGACTTATTTCAGTTAGAATCATCAGACCTGAATCCACTCATTGTGCTGCTAAGGGCCTGATGACATAGATTTCATTGCTGAGTGATATTGCTTTGTAAGTAAATACCACAACTTCTTTATCCATTTTTCACTTTCTGCGATGTTGAACTTGTACTGTAAACGAGGTTCTTGTAAACAGAGCCGTCCCAAACTTTGGGGTGGCTGTGTCTTTTTGATTTTAATTTCCCTAAGCTATAGGACCATAAGTGGAAGTGCCCTAGGCTCTGTTGCTTTGTTTTTTAGATGTTTCAGGAAACACCATACACTTCTCCCGAGTGTCTGTTGGCAATTCACATCCCGCCCATCAGCATAACAAGGCTCCCAGTTCTCCATGGCCTGTCCTGCCTTTCTGGATTTTACACTTTTTTCAGATGGCCCTTTTGACCGGGGGGAAGTGAGACTTCATTGTAGTGCAGATTTCCTTTGCAAGCTTGCTTGGTTGGCCAAAAAGTGCGTATGCGTTTTTTTCTGAATATATTCAGGAAAAAACACATACGCCCTTTTTGGCCAAGTGCATCATTGTCGACGTTCTGCCTCTTTTCCTATGCTTTCAATGCAATTCCAGTCTACCTTCTGAAATCGGTTTCCTGCAATTCTGCCCCGCTTTCAAGTCCTCTTGGCAGCCTTACTTCAGTATATTTTTGGACGATAGCTGTCATTTATAACTCTGCAGGTTTGTGAATTACAGTGCCCCTGAGCTCCTTTCTTCAACTCGCTTTCTTGTGAGCTGGCCGCAACACCGCAGGATGGCTTCAGGCCCTAATCTGGTTCCGGCACGGCACGCTGAGCCTTTGGTTAATTCCTCTTCCTGTTGGGAAATGAGAGTTAAATTTGCCCGTCCAGACACCTCCAGCTAGTCTCTCATTGGTCCTCGCTATTCCTGTTCATCTTCCGCAGAAATTGCAAACTGGGCCAAACAGGAGGTTAAAGGGACTGACTCTCCAAGTCGGGAGAGTGTTAGTAAAGCGTCTGGAATGTTGCACCCGAGTACCAGCGTACGAAAACTCAGACATATTTGAACACGTCTCCCGATCACATGGTTGAGCATACTCTAGGATCCACATGCATGTTTTAGATGAAGGAAGAATACCTTAAACCTGGACAGTGAGACCCGTGTAATGGGTACCATGCAGTATGACTTCAAAGGGTCTTCATTTGCTCACCGAACCTCTCCAATCCTATCACTGCTGCGTTTATGCCCCTGTACACATGCTTGATTCTCTTCCGGAGACATAGCAATCCATAGGTTTTAAGATATTACTAGTCAGGTACATTCTTAGGCGTTTAATATGCGGTGTTGAGTCCATTTTGTTGAGCAAGGAGTAGCTCTTGTCTATTCCATATTTGGCTTAAGGAACTTTATCTGTGCTCATTTCAATCTCTGGTTTTATGCAGCACCCCAACTCACCTTTCCCCTTAAGCAAGCATAAGTTGGTTTTCTAAATTTGAGACCCTGTTCTGTTCTGTAATTCAGTTCCTGTGTAGCCAAGTTTACATTCCGTTTATTAGTGATATCTTATGATGTTTCTTTTTCTGTGTGACTTATTTCAGTTAGAATCATCATACCTGAATCCACTCATTATGCTGCTACGGGCCTGATGACATAGATTTCATTGCTGAGTGATACTGCATTGTACGTAAGTACCACAAGTTCTTTATCCATTTTTCACTATCTGTGATATTGAACTTGTACGGTAAACGAGGTTCTTGTAAACAGAGGTGTCCCAAACTTTGGGGTGGCTGTGTCTTTTTGATTTTAATTTCCCTAAGCTATAGGACCATAAGTGGAAGTGCCCTAGGCTCTGTTGCTTTGTTTTTTAGATGTTTCAGGAAACACCATACACTTCTCCCAAGTGTCTGTTGGCAATTTACATCCCGCCCATCAGCATAACAAGGCTCCCAGTTCTCCATGGCCTGTCCTGCTTTTCTGGATTTTACACTTTTTTCAGATGGCCCTTTTGACCGGGGGGAAGTGAGACTTCATTGTAGTGCAGATTTCCTTTGCAAGTTTGCTTGGTTGGCCAAAAAGGGCGTATGCGTTTTTTCCTGAATATATTCAGGAAAAAACGCATACGCCCTTTTTGGCCAAGTGCATCATTGTGGACGTTCTGTCTCTTTTCCTATGCTTTCAATGCAATTCCAGTCTACCTCCTGAAATCGGTTTCCTGCAATTCTGCCCCGCTTTCAAGTCCTCTTGGCAGCCTTACTTCAGTATATTTTTGGACGATAGCTGTCATTTATAACTCTGCAGGTTTGTGAATTACAGTGCCCCTGAGCTCCTTTCTTCAACTCGCTTTCTTGTGACCTGGCCGCAACACCGCAGGATGGCTTCAGGCCCTAATCTGGTTCCGGCACGGCACGCTGAGCCTTTGGTTAATTCCTCTTCCTGGTGGGAAATGAGAGTTAAATTTACCCGTCCAGACACCTCCAGCTAGTCTCTCATTGGTTCTCGCTATTCCTGTTCATCTTCCGCAGAAATTGCAAACTGGGCCAAACAGGAGGTTAAATGGACTGACTCTCCAAGTCGGGAAAGTGTTAGTCAAGCGTCTGGAATGTTGCACCCGAGTACCAGGGGAGGAAAACTGAGACATATTTGAACACGTCTCCCGTTCACACGGTTGATCATACTCTGGGTTCCACATGCATGTTTTAGCTGAAGGAAGAATACCTTAAACCTGGGTAGTTGAAACCCGTGGAATGGGTACCATGCAATATGACTTCAAAGGGTCTTCATTTGCTCACCGAACCTCTCCAATCCTATCACTGCTGCCTTTATGCCCCTGTACACATGCTTGATTCTCTTTCGGAGACATAGCAATCCATAGGTTTTAAGATACTTACTAGTCAGGTACATTCTTAGGCGTTTAATATGCGGTGTTGAGTCCATTTCGTTGAGCAAGGAGTAGCTCTTGTCTATTCCATATTTGGCTTAAGGAACTTTATCTGTGCTCATTTCAATCTCTGGTTTTATGCAGCACCCCAACTCACCTTTACCCTTAAGCAAGCATAAGTTGGTTTTCTAAATTTGAGACCCTGTTCTGTTCTGTAATTCAGTTCCTGTGTAGCCAAGTTTACATTCCGTGTATTACTGATATCTTATGATGTTTCTTTTTCTGTGTGACTTATTTCAGTTAGAATCATCGTACCTGAATCCACTCATTGTGCTGCTAAGGGCCTGATGACATAGATTTCATTGCTGAGTGATATTGCTTTGTAAGTAAATACCACAACTTCTTTATCCATTTTTCACTTTCTGCGATGTTGAACTTGTACTGTAAACGAGGTTCTTGTAAACAGAGCCGTTCCAAACTTTGGGGTGGCTGTGTCTTTTTGATTTTAATTTCCCTAAGCTATAGGACCATAAGTGGAAGTGCCCTAGGCTCTGTTGCTTTGTTTTTTAGATGTTTCAGGAAACACCATACACTTCTCCCGAGTGTCTGTTGGCAATTTACATCCCGCCCATCAGCATAACAAGGCTCCCAGTTCTCCATGGCCTGTCCTGCCTTTCTTGATTTTACACTTTTTTCAGATGGCCCTTTTGACCAGGGGGAAGTGAGATTTCATTGTAGTGCAGATTTCCTTTGCAAGCTTGCTTGGTTGGCCAAAAAGAGCGTATGCGTTTTTTCCTGAATATATTCAGGAAAAAACGCATACGCCCTTTTTGGCCAAGTGCATCATTGTGGACGTTCTGCCTCTTTTCCTATGCTTTCAATGCAATTCCAGTCTACCTCCTGAAATCGGTTTCCTGCAATTCTGCCCCGCTTTCAAGTCCTCTTGGCAGCCTTACTTCAGTATATTTTTGGACGATAGCTGTCATTTATAACTCTGCAGGTTTGTGAATTACAGTGCCCCTGAGCTCCTTTCTTCAACTCGCTTTCTTGTGAGCTGGCCGCAACACCGCAGGATGGCTTCAGGCCCTAATCTGGTTCCGGCACGGCATGCTGAGCCTTTGGTTAATTCCTCTTCCTGGTGGGAAATGAGAGTTAAATTTGCCCGTCCAGACACCTCCAGCTAGTCTCTCATTGGTTCTCCCTATTCCTGTTCATCTTCCGCAGAAATTGCAAACTGGGCCAAACAGGAGGTTAAAGGCGCTGACTCTCCAAGTGGGGAGAGTGTTAGTAAAGCGTCTGGAATGTTGCACCCGAGTACCAGGGGAGGATAACTGAGACATATTTGAACACGTCTCCCGTTCACACGGTTGATCATACTCTAGGTTCCACATGCATGTTTTAGCTGAAGGAAGAATACCTTAAACCTGTAGAGTTGAGACCCGTGGAATGGGTACCATGCAATATGACTTCAAAGGGTCTTCATTTGCTCACCGAACCTCTCCAATCCTATCACTGCTACGTTTATGCCCCTGTACACACGCTTGATTCTCTTTTGGAGACATAGCAATCCATAGGTTTTAAGATACTTACTAGTCAGGTACATTCTTAGGCGTTTAATATGAGGTGTTGAGTCCATTTCGTTGAGCAAGGAGTACCTCTTGTATATTCCATATTTGGCTTAAGGAACTTTATCTGTGCTCATTTCAATCTCTGGTTTTATGCAGCACCCCAACTCACCTTTACCCTTAAGCAAGCATAAGTTGGTTTTCTAAATTTGAGACCCTGTTCTGTTCTGTAATTCAGTTCCTGTGTAGCCAAGTTAAATTCCCTGTATTAGTGATATCTTATGATGTTTCTTTTTCTGTGTGACTTATTTCAGTTAGAATCATCATACCTGAATCCACTCATTGTGCTGCTAAGGGCCTGATGACATAGATTTCATTGCTGAGTGATATTGCTTTGTAAGTAAATACCACAACTTCTTTATCCATTTTTCACTTTCTGTGATACTGAACTTGGACGGTAAACGAGGTTCTTGTAAACAGAGGCGTCCCAAACTTTGGGGTGGCTGTGTCTTTTTGATTTTAATTTCCCTAAGCTATAGGACCATAAGTGGAAGTGCCCTAGGCTCTGTTGCTGTGTTTTTTAGATGTTTCAGGAAACACCAAACACTTCTCCCGAGTGTCTGTTGGCAATTTACATCCCGCCCATCAGCATAACAAGGCTCCCAGTTCTCCATGGCCTGTCCTGCTTTTCTGGATTTTACACTTTTTTCAGATGGCCCTTTTGACCAGGGGGAAGTGAGATTTCATTGTAGTGCAGATTTCCTTTGCAAGCTTGCTTGGTTGGCCAAAAAGAGCGTATGCGTTTTTTCCTGAATATATTCAGGAAAAAACGCATACGCCCTTTTTGGCCAAGTGCATCATTGTGGACGTTCTGCCTCTTTTCCTATGCTTTCAATGCAATTCCAGTCTACCTCCTGAAATCGGTTTCCTGCAATTCTGCCCCGCTTTCAAGTCCTCTTGGCAGCCTTACTTCAGTGTATTTTTGAACGATAGCTGTCATTTATAACTCTGCAGGTTTGTGCATTACAGTGCCCCTGAGCTCCTTTCTTCAACTCGCTTTCTTGTGACTTGGCCACAACACCGCAGGATGGCTTCAGGCCCTTATCTGTTTCCGGCACGGCACGCTGAGCGTTTGGTTAATTCCTCTTCCTGGTGGGAAATGAGAGTTAAATTTGCCCGTCCAGACACCTCCAGCTAGTCTCTCATTGGTTCTCGCTATTCCTGTTCATCTTCCGCAGAAATTGCAAACTGGGCCAAACAGGAGGTTAAAGGGACTGACTCTCCAAGTCGGGAGAGTGTTAGTAAAGCGTCTGGAATGTTGCACCCGAGTACCAGGGTACAAAAACTGAGACATATTTGAACACGTCTCCCGTTCACACAGTTGATCATACTCTGGGTTCCACATGCATGTTTTAGCTGAAGGAAGAATACCTTAAACCTGGAGAGTTGAGACCCGTGGAATGGGTACCATGCAATATGACTTCAAAGGGTCTTCATTTGCTCACCGAACCTCTCCAATCCTATCACTGCTGCGTTTATGCCCCTGTACACACGCTTGATTCTCTTTTGGAGACATAGCAATCCATAGGTTTTAAGATACTTACTAGTCAGGTACATTCTTAGGCGTTTAATATGGGGTGTTGAGTCCATTTCGTTGAGCAAGGAGTAGCTCTTGTCTATTCCATATTTGGCTTAAGGAACTTTATCTGTGCTCATTTCAATCTCTGGTTTTATGCAGCACCCCAACTCACCTTTCCCCTTAAGCAAGCATAAGTTGGTTTTCTAAATTTGAGACCCTGTTCTGTTCTGTAATTCAGTTCCTGTGTAGCCAAGTTAAATTCCGTGTATTAGTGATATCTTATGATGTTTCTTTTTCTGTGTGACTTATTTCAGTTAGAATCATCATACCTGAATCCACTCATTGTGCTGCTAAGGGCCTGATGACATAGATTTCATTGCTGAGTGATATTGCTTTGTAAGTAAATACCACAACTTCTTTATCCATTTTTCACTTTCTGTGATACTGAACTTGGACGGTAAACGAGGTTCTTGTAAACAGAGGCGTCCCAAACTTTGGGGTGGCTGTGTCTTTTTGATTTTAATTTCCCTAAGCTATAGGACCATAAGTGGAAGTGCCCTAGGCTCTGTTGCTTTGTTTTTTAGATGTTTCAGGAAACACCATACACTTCTCCCGAGTGTCTGTTGGCAATTTACATCCCGCCCATCAGCATAACAAGGCTCCCAGTTCTCCTTGGCCTGTCCTGCCTTTCTGGAATTTACACTTTTTTCAGATGGCCCTTTTGACCGGGGGGAAGTGAGACTTTATTGTAGTGCAGATTTCCTTTGCAAGCTTGCTTGGTTGGCCAAAAAGGGCGTATGCATTTTTTCCTGAATATATTCAGGAAAAAACGCATACGCCCTTTTTGGCCAAGTGCATCATTGTGGACGTTCTGTCTCTTTTCCTATGCTTTCAATGCAATTCCAGTCTACCTCCTGAAATCGGTTTCCTGCAATTCTGCCCCGCTTTCAAGTCCTCTTGGCAGCCTTACTTCAGTATATTTTTGGACGATAGCTGTCATTTATAACTCTGCAGGTTTGTGAATTACAGTGCCCCTGAGCTCCTTTCTTCAACTCGCTTTCTTGTGAGCTGGCCGCAACACCGCAGGATGGCTTCAGGCCCTAATCTGGTTCCGGCACGGCACGCTGAACCTTTGGTTAATTCTTCTTCCTGGTGGGAAATGAGAGTTAAATTTACCCGTCCAGACACCTCCAGCTAGTCTCTCATTGGTTCTCGCTATTCCTGTTCATCTTCCGCAGAAATTGCAAACTGGGCCAAACAGGAGGTTAAAGGGACTGACTCTCCAAGTCGGGAGAGTGTTAGTAAAGCGTCTGGAATGTTGCACCCGAGTACCAGGGTACGAAAACTGAGACATATTTGAACACGTCTCCCGATCACATGGTTGATCATACTCTAGGTTCCACATGCATGTTTTAGCTGAAGGAAGAATACCTTAAACCTGGGTAGTTGAAACCCGTGGAATGGGTACCATGCAATATGACTTCAAAGGGTCTTCATTTGCTCACCAAATCTCTCCAATCCTATCACTGCTGCATTTATGCCCCTGTACACATGCTTGATTCTCTTTCGGAGACATAGCAATCCATAGGTTTTAGGATACTTACTAGTCAGGTACATTCTTAGGCATTTAATATGCGGTGTTGAGTCCATTTCGTTGAGCAAGGAGTAGCTCTTGTCTATTCCATATTTGGCTTAAGGAACTTTATCTGTGCTCATTTCAATCTCTGGTTTTATGCAGCACCCCAACTCACCTTTCCCCTTAAGCAAGCATAAGTTGGTTTTCTAAATTTGAGACCCTGTTCTGTTCTGTAATTCAGTTCCTGTGTAGCCAAGTTTACATTCCGTGTATTACTGATATCTTATGATGTTTCTTTTTCTGTGTGACTTATTTCAGTTAGAATCATCATACCTGAATCCACTCATTGTGCTGCTAAGGGCCTGATGACATAGATTTCATTGCTGAGTGATATTGCTTTGTAAGTAAATACCACAACTTCTTTATCCATTTTTCACTTTCTGCGATGTTGAACTTGTACTGTAAACGAGGTTCTTGTAAACAGAGGCGTCCCAAACTTTGGGGTGGCTGTGTCTTTTTGATTTTAATTTCCCTAAGCTATAGGACCATAAGTGGAAGTGCCCTATGCTCTGTTGCTGTGTTTTTTAGATGTTTCAGGAAACACCAAACACTTCTCCCGAGTGTCTGTTGGCAATTTACATCCCGCCCATCAGCATAACAAGGCTCCCAGTTCTCCATGGCCTGTCCTGCCTTTCTGGATTTTACACTTTTTTCAGATGGCCCTTTTGACCGGGGGGAAGTGAGACTTCATTGTAGTGCAGATTTCCTTTGCAAGCTTGCTTGGTTGGCCAAAAAGGGCGTATGCGTTTTTTCCTGAATATATTCAGGAAAAAACGCATACGCCCTTTTTGGCCAAGTGCATCATTGTGGACGTTCTGCCTCTTTTCCTATGCTTTCAATGCAATTCCAGTCTACCTCCTGAAATCGGTTTCCTGCAATTCTGCCCCGCTTTCAAGTCCTCTTGGCAGCCTTACTTCAGTGTATTTTTGGACGATAGCTGTCATTTATAACTCTGCAGCTTTGTGAATTACATTGCCCCTGAGCTCCTTTCTTCAACTCGCTTTCTTGTGAGCTGGCCGCAACACCGCAGCATGGCTTCAGGCCCTAATCTGGTTCCGGCACGGCACGCTGAGCCTTTGGTTAATTCCTCTTCCTGGTGGGAAATGAGAGTTAAATTTGCCCGTCCAGACACCTCCAGCTAGTCTCTCATTGGTTCTCCCTATTCCTGTTCATCTTCCGCAGAAATTGCAAACTGGGCCAAACAGGAGGTTAAAGGCGCTGACTCTCCAAGTGGGGAGAGTGTTAGTAAAGCGTCTGGAATGTTGCACCCGAGTACCAGGGGAGGAAAACTGAGACATATTTGAACACGTCTCCCGTTCACACGGTTGATCATACTCTGGGTTCCACATGCATGTTTTAGCTGAAGGAAGAATACCTTAAACCTGGAGAGTTGAGACCCGTGGAATGGGTACCATGCAATATGACTGCAAAGGGTCTTCATTTGCTCACCGAACCTCTCCAATCCTATCACTGCTACGTTTATGCCCCTGTACACACGCTTGATTCTCTTTTGGAGACATAGCAATCCATAGGTTTTAAGATACTTACTAGTCAGGTACATTCTTAGGCGTTTAATATGGGGTGTTGAGTCCATTTCGTTGAGCAAGGAGTAGCTCTTGTCTATTCCATATTTGGCTTAAGGAACTTTATCTGTGCTCATTTCAATCTCTGGTTTTATGCAGCACCCCAACTCACCTTTCCCCTTAAGCAAGCATAAGTTGGTTTTCTAAATTTGAGACCCTGTTCTGTTCTGTAATTCAGTTCCTGTGTAGCCAAGTTTACATTCCGTGTATTAGTGATATCTTATGATGTTTCTTTTTCTGTGTGACTTATTTCAGTTAGAATCATCGTACCTGAATCCACTCATTATGCTGCTACGGGCCTGATGACATAGATTTCATTGCTGAGTGATACTGCATTGTACGTAAGTACCACAAGTTCTTTATCCATTTTTCACTTTCTGTGATATTGAACTTGTACGGTAAACGAGGTTCTTGTAAACAGAGGCGTCCCAAACTTTGGGGTGGCTGTGTCTTTTTGATTTTAATTTCCCTAAGCTATAGGACCATAAGTGGAAGTGCCCTAGGCTCTGTTGCTTTGTCTCTTAGATGTTTCAGGAAACACCATACACTTCTCCCGAGTGTCTGTTGGCAATTTACATCCCGCCCATCAGCATAACAAGGCTCCCAGTTCTCCATGGCCTGTCCTGCCTTTCTGGATTTTACACTTTTTTCAGATGGCCCTTTTGACCGGGGGGAAGTGAGACTTCATTGTAGTGCAGATTTCCTTTGCAAGCTTGCTTGGTTGGCCAAAAAGGGCGTATGCGTTTTTTCCTGAATATATTCAGGAAAAAACGCATACGCCCTTTTTGGCCAAGTGCATCATTGTGGACGTTCTGCCTCTTTTCCTATGCTTTCAATGCAATTCCAGTCTACCTCCTGAAATCGGTTTCCTGCAATTCTGCCCCGCTTTCAAGTCCTCTTGGCTGCCTTACTTCAGTATATTTTTGGACGATAGCTGTCATTTATAACTCTGCAGGTTTGTGAATTACAGTGCCCCTGAGCTCCTTTCTTCAACTCGCTTTCTTGTGACCTGTCCGCAACACCGCAGGATGGCTTCAGGCCCTAATCTGGTTTCAGCACGGCACACTGAGCCTTTGGTTAATTCCTCTTCCTGGTGGGAAATGAGAGTTAAATTTGCCCGTCCAGACACCTCCAGCTAGTCTCTCATTGGTACTCGCTATTCCTGTTCATCTTCCGCAGAAATTGCAAACTGGGCCAAACAGCAGGTTAAAGGGACTGACTCTCCAAGTCGGGAGAGTGTTAGTAAAGCGTCTGGAATGTTGCACCTGAGTACCAGGGTACGAAAACTGAGACATATTTGAACACGTCTCCTGATCACATGGTTGATCATACTCTAGGTTCCACATGCATGTTTTAGCTGAAGGAAGAATACATTAAACCTGCGTAGTTGAAACCCGTGGAATGGGTACCATGCAATATGACTTCAAAGGGTCTTCATTTGCTCACCGAACCTCTCCGATCCTATCACTGCTGCGTTTATGCCCCTGTGCACATGCTTGATTCTCTTTTGGAGACATAGCAATCCATAGGTTTTAAGATACTTACTAGTCAGGTACATTCTTAGGCGTTTAATATGGGGTGTTGAGTCCATTTCGTTGAGCAAGGAGTAGCTCTTGTCTATTCCATATTTGGCTTAAGGAACTTTATCTGTGCTCATTTCAATCTCTGGTTTTATGCAGCACCCCAACTCACCTTTCCCCTTAAGCAAGCATAAGTTGGTTTTCTAAATTTGAGACCCTGTTCTGTTTTGGAATTCAGTTCCTGTGTAGCCAAGTTTACATTCCGTGTATTAGTGATATCTTATGATGTTTCTTTTTCTGTGTGACTTATTTCAGTTAGAATCATCGTACCTGAATCCACTCATTATGCTGCTACGGGCCTGATGACATAGATTTCATTGCTGACTGATACTGCATTGTACGTGAGTACCACAAGTTCTTTATCCATTTTTCACTTTCTGTGATATTGAACTTGTACGGTAAACGAGGTTCTTGTAAACAGAGGCGTCCCAAACTTTGGGGTGGCTGTGTCTTTTTGATTTTAATTTCCCTAAGCTATAGGACCATAAGTGGAAGTGCCCTAGGCTCTGTTGCTTTGTTTTTTAGATGTTTCAGGAAACACCATACACTTCTCCCGAGTGTCTGTTGGCAATTTACATCCCGCCCATCAGCATAACAAGGCTCCCAGTTCTCCATGGCCTGTCCTGCCTTTCTGGATTTTACACTTTTTTCAGATGGCCCTTTTGACCGGGGGGAAGTGAGACCTCATTGTAGTGCAGATTTCCTTTGCAAACTTGCTTGGTTTTCCAAAAAGGGCGTATGCGTTTTTTCCTGAATATATTCAGGAAAAAACGCATATGCCCTTTTTGGCCAAGTGCATCATTGTGGACGTTCTGCCTCTTTTCCTATGCTTTCAATGCAATTCCAGTCTACCTCCTGAAATCAGTTTCCTGCAATTCTGCCCCGCTTTCAAGTCCTCTTGGCAGCCTTACTTCAGTATATTTTTGGACGGTAGCTGTCATTTATAACTCTGCAGGTTTGTGAATTACAGTGCCCCTGAGCTCCTTTCTTCAACTCGCTTTCTTGTGACCTTGCCGCAACACCGCAGGATGGCTTCAGGCCCTAATCTGGTTCCGGCACGGCACGCTGAGCCTTTGGTTAATTCCTCTCTCTGGTGGGAAATGATAGTTAAATTTGCCCGTCCAGACACCTCCAGCTAGTCTCTCATTGGTTCTCCCTATTCCTGTTCATCTTCCGCAGAAATTGCAAACTGGGCCAAACAGGAGGTTAAAGGGACTGACTCTCCAAGTGGTGAGAGTGTTAGTAAAGCGCCTGGAATGTTGCACCCGAGTACCAGGGGAGGAAAACTGAGACATATTTGAACACGTCTCCCGTTCACACGGTTGATCATACCCTGGGTTCGACATGCATGTTTTAGCTGAAGGAAGAATACCTTAAACCTGGAGAGTTGAGACCCGTGGAATGGGTACCATGCAATATGACTTCAAAGGGTCTTCATTTGCTCACCTAACCTCTCCAATCCTATCACTGCTGCGTTTATGCCCCTGTACACACGCTTGATTCTCTTTTGGAGACATAGCAATCCATAGGTTTTAAGATACTTACTAGTCAGGTACATTCGTAGGCGTTTAATATGGGGTGTTGAGTCCATTTCGTTGAGCAAGGAGTAGCTCTTGTCTATTCCATATTTGGCTTAAGGAACTTTATCTGTGCTCATTTCAATCTCTGGTTTTATGCAGCACCCCAACTCACCTTTCCCCTTAAGCAAGCATAAGTTGATTTTCTAAATTTGAGACCCTGTTCTGTTCTGTAATTCAGTTCCTGTGTAGCCAAGTTTACATTCCGTGTATTAGTGATATCTTATGATGTTTCTTTTTCTGTGTGACTTATTTCAGTTAGAATCATCGTACCTGAATCCACTCATTGTGCTGCTAAGGGCCTGATGACATAGATTTCATTGCTGAGTGATATTGCTTTGTAAGTAAATACTACAACTTCTTTATCCATTTTTCACTTTCTGCTATGTTGAACTTGTACTGTAAACGAGGTTCTTGTAAACAGAGGCGTCCCAAACTATGGGGTGGCTGTGTCTTTTTGATTTTAATTTCCCTAAGCTATAGGACCATAAGTGGAAGTGCCCTAGGCTCTGTTGCTGTGTTTTTTAGATGTTTCAGGAAACACCATACACTTCTCCCAAGTGTCTGTTGGCAATTTACATCCCGCCCATCAGCATAACAAGGCTCCCAGTTCTCCATGGCCTGTCCTGCCTTTCTGGGTTTTACACTTTTTTCACATGGCCCTTTTGACCGGGGGGAAGTGCGACTTCATTGTAGTGCAGATTTCCTTTGCAAGCTTGCTTGGTTGTCCAAAAAGGGCGTATGCGTTTTTTCCTGAATATATTCAGGAAAAAACGCATACGCACTTTTTGGCCAAGTGCGTCATTGTGGACGTTCTGCCTCTTTTCCTATGCTTTCAATGCAATTCCAGTCTACCTCCTGAAATCGGTTTCCTGCAATTCTGCCCCGCATTCAACTCCTCTTGGCTGCCTTACTTCAGTATATTTTTGGACGATAGCTGTCATTTATAACTCTGCAGGTTTGTGAATTACAGTGCCCCTGAGCTCCTTTCTTCAACTCGCTTTCTTGTGACCTGGCCGCAACACCGCAGGATGGCTTCAGGCCCTAATCTGGTTCCGGCACGGCACGCTGAGCCTTTGGTTATTTCCTCTTCCTGGTGGGAAATCAGAGTTAAATTTGCGCGTCCAGACACCTCCAGCTAGTCTCTCATTGGTTCTCCCTATTCCTGTTCATCTTCCGCAGAAATTGCAAACTGGGCCAAACAGGAGGTTAAAGGCGCTGACTCTCCAAGTGGGGAGAGTGTTAGTAAAGCGTCTGGAATGTTGCACCCGAGTACCAGGGGAGGAAAACTGAGACATATTTGAACACGTCTCCCGTTCACACGGTTGATCATACTCTGGGTTCCACATGCATGTTTTAGCTGAAGGAAGAGTACCTTAAACCTGCGTAGTTGAAACCCGTGGAATGGGTACCATGCAATATGACTTCAAAGGGTCTTCATTTGCTCACCGAACCTCTCCGATCCTATCACTGCTGCGTTTATGCCCCTGTACACACGCTTGATTCTCTTTTGGAGACATAGCAATCCATAGGTTTTAAGATACTTACTAGTCAGGTACATTCTTAGGCGTTTAATATGGGGTGTTGAGTCCATTTCGTTGAGCAAGGAGTAGCTCTTGTCTATTCCATATTTGGCTTAAGGAACTTTATCTGTGCTCATTTCAATCTCTGGTTTTATGCAGCACCCCAACTCACCTTTCCCCTTAAGCAAGCATAAGTTGGTTTTCTAAATTTGAGACCCTGTTCTGTTCTGTAATTCAGTTCCTGTGTAGCCAAGTTTAAATTCCGTGTATTAGTGATATCTTACGATGTTTCTTTTTCTGTGTGACTTATTTCAGTTAGAATCATCGTACCTGAATCCACTCATTATGCTGCTACGGGCCTGATGACATAGATTTCATTGCTGAGTGATACTGCATTGTACGTGAGTACCAAAAGTTCTTTATCCATTTTTCACTTTCTGTGATATTGAACTTGTACGGTAAACGAGGTTCTTGTAAACAGAGGCGTCCCAAACTTTGGGGTGGCTGTGTCTTTTTGATTTTAATTTCCCTAAGCTATAGGACCATAAGTGGAAGTGCCCTAGGCTCTGTTGCTTTGTTTCTTAGATGTTTCAGGAAACACCATACACTTCTCCCGAGTGTCTGTTGGCAATTTACATCCCGACAATCAGCATAACAAGGCTCCCAGTTCTCCATGGCCTGTCCTGCCTTTCTGGGTTTTACACTTTTTTCAGATGGCCCTTTTGACCGGGGGGAAGTGAGACTTCATTGTAGTGCAGATTTCCTTTGCAAGTTTGCTTGGTTGGCCAAAAAGCGCGTATGCGTTTTTTACTGAATATATTCAGGAAAAAACGCATACGCCCTTTTTGGCCAAGTGCATCATTGTGAACGTTCTGCCTCTTTTCCTATGCTTTCAATGCAATTCCAGTCTACCTCCTGAAATTGGTTTCCTGCAATTCTGCCCCGCTTTCAAGTCCTCTTGGCAGCCTTACTTCAGTATATTTTTGGACGGTAGCTGTCATTTATAACTCTGCAGGTTTGTGAATTACAGTGCCCCTGAGCTCCTTTCTTCAACTCGCTTTCTTGTGACCTTGCCGCAACACCGCAGGATGGCTTCAGGCCCTAATCTGGTTCCGGCACGGCACGCTGAGCCTTTGGTTAATTCCTCTCTCTGGTGGGAAATGAGAGTTAAATTTGCCCGTCCAGACACCTCCAGCTAGTCTCTCATTGGTTCTCCCTATTCCTGTTCATCTTCCGCAGAAATTGCAAACTGGGCCAAACAGGAGGTTAAAGGGACTGACTCTCCAAGTGGGGAGAGTGTTAGTAAAGCGTCTGGAATGTTGCACCCGAGTACCAGGGGAGGAAAACTGAGACATATTTGAACACGTCTCCCGTTCACACGGTTGATCATACCCTGGGTTCCACATGCATGTTTTAGCTGAAGGAAGAATACCTTAAACCTGGGTAGTTGAAACCCGTGGAATGGGTACCATGCAATATGACTTCAAAGGGTCTTCATTTGCTCACCGAACCTCTCCAATCCTATCACTGCTGCGTTTATGCCCCTGTACACATGCTTGATTCTCTTTCGGAGACATAGCAATCCATAGGTTTTAAGATACTTACTAGTCAGGTACATTCTTAGGCGTTTAATATGGGGTGTTGAGTCCATTTCGTTGAGCAAGGAGTAGCTCTTGTCTATTCCATATTTGGCTTAAGGAACTTTATCTGTGCTCATTTCAATCTCTGGTTTTATGCAGCACCCCAACTCACCTTTCCCCTTAAGCAAGCATAAGTTGTTTTTCTAAATTTGAGACCCTGTTCTGTTCTGTAATTCAGTTCCTGTGTAGCCAAGTTTACATTCCGTGTATTAGTGATATCTTATGATGTTTCTTTTTCTGTGTGACTTATTTCAGTTAGAATCATCGTACCTGAATCCACTCATTGTGCTGCTAAGGGCCTGATGACATAGATTTCATTGCTGAGTGATATTGCTTTGTAAGTAAATACTACAACTTCTTTATCCATTTTTCACTTTCTGCTATGTTGAACTTGTACTGTAAACGAGGTTCTTGTAAACAGAGGCGTCCCAAACTATGGGGTGGCTGTGTCTTTTTGATTTTAATTTCCCTAAGCTATAGGACCATAAGTGGAAGTGCCCTAGGCTCTGTTGCTGTGTTTTTTAGATGTTTCAGGAAACACCATACACTTCTCCTAAATGTCTGTTGGCAATTTACATCCCACCCATCAGCATAACAAGGCTCCCAGTTCTCCATGGCCTGTCCTGCCTTTCTGGGTTTTACACTTTTTTCAGATGGCCCTTTTGACCGGGGGGAAGTGAGACTTCATTGTAGTGCAGATTTCCTTTGCAAGCTTGCTTGGTTGTCCAAAAAGGGCGTATGCGTTTTTTCCTGAATATATTCAGGAAAAAACGCATACGCACTTTTTGGCCAAGTGCGTCATTGTGGACGTTCTGCCTCTTTTCCTATGCTTTCAATGCAATTCCAGTCTACCTCCTGAAATCGGTTTCCTGCAATTCTGCCCCGCATTCAAGTCCTCTTGGCTGCCTTACTTCAGTATATTTTTGGACGATAGCTGTCATTTATAACTCTGCAGGTTTGTGAATTACAGTGCCCCTGAGCTCCTTTCTTCAACTCGCTTTCTTGTGACCTGGCCGCAACACCGCAGGATGGCTTCAGGCCCTAATCTGGTTCCGGCACGGCACGCTGAGCCTTTGGTTATTTCCTCTTCCTGGTGGGAAATCAGAGTTAAATTTGCGCGTCCAGACACCTCCAGCTAGTCTCTCATTGGTTCTCCCTATTCCTGTTCATCTTCCGCAGAAATTGCAAACTGGGCCAAACAGGAGGTTAAAGGCGCTGACTCTCCAAGTGGGGAGAGTGTTAGTAAAGCCTCTGGAATGTTGCACCCGAGTACCAGGGGAGGAAAACTGAGACATATTTGAACACGTCTCCCGTTCACACGGTTGATCATACTCTGGGTTCCACATGCATGTTTTAGCTGAAGGAAGAATACCTTAAACCTGGAGAGTTGAGACCCGTGGAATGGGTACCATGCAATATGACTGCAAAGGGTCTTCATTTGCTCACCGAACCTCTCCAATCCTATCACTGCTACGTTTATGCCCCTGTACACACGCTTGATTCTCTTTTGGAGACATAGCAATCCATAGGTTTTAAGATACTTACTAGTCAGGTACATTCTTAGGCGTTTAATATGGGGTGTTGAGTCCATTTCGTTGAGCAAGGAGTAGCTCTTGTCTATTCCATATTTGGCTTAAGGAACTTTATCTGTGCTCATTTCAATCTCTGGTTTTATGCAGCACCCCAACTCACCTTTCCCCTTAAGCAAGCATAAGTTGGTTTTCTAAATTTGAGACCCTGTTCTGTTTTGGAATTCAGTTCCTGTGTAGCCAAGTTTACATTCTGTGTATTACTGATATCTTATGATGTTTCTTTTTCTGTGTGACTTATTTCAGTTAGAATCATCGTACCTGAATCCACTCATTATGCTGCTACGGGCCTGATGACATAGATTTCATTGCTGAGTGATACTGCATTGTACATAAGTACCACAAGTTCTTTATCCATTTTTCACTTTCTGTGATACTGAACTTGTACGGTAAACGAGGTTCTTGTAAACAGAGTCGTCCCAAACTTTGGGGTGGCTGTGTCTTTTTGATTTTAATTTCCCTAAGCTATAGGACCATAAGTGGAAGTGCCCTAGGCTCTGTTGCTTTGTTTTTTAGATGTTTCAGGAAACACCATACACTTCTCCCGAGTGTCTGTTGGCAATTTACATCCCGCCCATCAGCATAACAAGGCTCCCAGTTCTCCATGGCCTGTTCTCCCTTTCTGGATTTTACACTTTTTTCAGATGGCCCTTTTGACCGGGGGGAAGTGAGACTTCATTGTAGTGCAGATTTCCTTTGCAAGTTTGCTTGGTTGGCCAAAAAGTGCGTATGCGTTTTTTCCTGAATATATTCAGGAAAAAACGCATACGCCCTTTTTGGCCAAGTGCATCTTTGTGGACGTTCTGCCTCCTTTCCTATGCTTTCTATGCAATTCCAGTCTACCTCCTGAAATCGGTTTCCTGCAATTCTGCCCCGCTTTCAAGTCCTCTTGGCAGCCTTACTTCAGTATATTTTTGGACGATAGCTGTCATTTATAACTCTGCAGGTTTGTGAATTACAGTGCCCCTGAGCTCCTTTCTTCAACTCGCTTTCTTGTGACCTGGCCGCAACACCGCAGGATGGCTTCAGGCCCTAATATGGTTCCGGCACGGTACGCTGAGCCTTTGGTTAATTCCTCTTCCTGGTGGGAAATGAGAGTTAAATTTGCCCGTCCAGACACCTCCAGCTAGTCTCTCATTGGTTCTCGCTATTCCTGTTCATCTTCCGCAGAAATTGCAAACTGGGCCAAACAGGAGGTTAAAGGGACTGACTCTCCAAGTGGGGAGAGTGTTAGTAAAGCGTCTGGAATGTTGCACCCGAGTACCAGGGGAGGAAAACTGAGACATATTTGAACACGTCTCCCGTTCACACGGTTGATCATACTCTGGGTTCCACATGCATGTTTTAGCTGAAGGAAGAATACCTTAAACATGGGTAGTTGAGATCCGTGGAATGGGTACCATGCAATATGACTTCAAAGGATCTTCATTTGCTCACCGAACCTCTCCAATCCTATCACTGCTGCGTTTATGCCCCTGTACACACGCTTGATTCTCTTTTGGAGACATAGCAATCCATAGGTTTTAAGATACTTACTAGTCAGGTACATTCTTAGGCGTTTAATATGGGGTGTTGAGTCCATTTCGTTGAGCAAGGAGTAGCTCTTGTCTATTCCATATTTGGCTTAAGGAACTTTATCTGTGCTCATTTCAATCTCTGGTTTTATGCAGCACCCCAACTCACCTTTCCCCTTAAGCAAGCATAAGTTGGTTTTCTAAATTTGAGACCCTGTTCTGTTTTGGAATTCAGTTCCTGTGTAGCCAAGTTTACATTCTGTGTATTACTGATATCTTATGATGTTTCTTTTTCTGTGTGACTTATTTCAGTTAGAATCATCGTACCTGAATCCACTCATTATGCTGCTACGGGCCTGATGACATAGATTTCATTGCTGAGTGATACTGCATTGTACATAAGTACCACAAGTTCTTTATCCATTTTTCACTTTCTGTGATACTGAACTTGTACGGTAAACGAGGTTCTTGTAAACAGAGTCGTCCCAAACTTTGGGGTGGCTGTGTCTTTTTGATTTTAATTTCCCTAAGCTATAGGACCATAAGTGGAAGTGCCCTAGGCTCTGTTGCTTTGTTTTTTAGATGTTTCAGGAAACACCATACACTTCTCCCGAGTGTCTGTTGGCAATTTACATCCCGCCCATCAGCATAACAAGGCTCCCAGTTCTCCATGGCCTGTTCTCCCTTTCTGGATTTTACACTTTTTTCAGATGGCCCTTTTGACCGGGGGGAAGTGAGACTTCATTGTAGTGCAGATTTCCTTTGCAAGTTTGCTTGGTTGGCCAAAAAGTGCGTATGCGTTTTTTCCTGAATATATTCAGGAAAAAACGCATACCCCCTTTTTGGCCAAGTGCATCTTTGTGGACGTTCTGCCTCCTTTCCTATGCTTTCAATGCAATTCCAGTCTACCTCCTGAAATCGGTTTCCTGCAATTCTGCCCCGCTTTCAAGTCCTCTTGGCAGCCTTACTTCAGTATATTTTTGGACGATAGCTGTCATTTATAACTCTGCAGGTTTGTGAATTACAGTGCCCCTGAGCTCCTTTCTTCAACTCGCTTTCTTGTGAGCTGGCCGCAACACCGCAGGATGGCTTCAGGCCCTAATCTGGTTCCGGCACGGCTCGCTGAGCCCTTGGTTATTTCCTCTTCCTGGTGGGAAATGAGAGTTAAATTTGCCCGTCCAGACACCTCCAGCTAGTCTCTCATTGGTTCTCCCTATTCCTGTTCATCTTGCGCAGAAATTGCAAACTGGGCCAAACAGGAGGTTAAAGGCGCTGACTCTCCAAGTTGGGAGAGTGTTAGTAAAGCGTATGGAATGTTGCACCCGAGTACCAGGGGAGGAAAACTGAGACATATTTGAACACGTCTCCCGTTCACACGGTTGATCATACTCTGGGTTCCACATGCATGTTTTTGCTGAAGGAAGAATACCTTAAACCTGGAGAGTTGAGACCCGTGGAATGGCTACCATGCAATATGACTTCAAAGGGTCTTCATTTGCTCAGCGAACCGCTCCAATCCTATCACTGCTGCGTTTATGCCCCTGTACACACGCTTGATTCTCTTTCGGAGACATAGCAATCCATAGGTTTTAAGATACTTACTAGTCAGGTACATTCTTAGGCGTTTAATATGGGGTGTTGAGTCCATTTCGTTGAGCAAGGAGTAGCTCTTTTCTATTCCATATTTGGCTTAAGGAACTTTATCTGTGCTCATTTCAATCTCTGGTTTTATGCAGCACCCCAACTCACCTTTCCCCTTAAGCAAGCATAAGTTGGTTTTCTAAATTTGAGACCCTGTTCTGTTCTGTAATTCAGTTCCTGTGTAGCCAAGGTTACATTCCGTGTATTAGTGATATCTTATGATGTTTCTTTTTCTGTGTGACTTATTTCAGTTAGAATCACCATACCTGAATCCACTCATTGTGCTACTAAGGGCCTGATGACATAGATTTCATTGCTGAGTGATATTGCTTTGTAAGTAAATACCACAACTTCTTTATCCATTTTTCACTTTCTGCGATGTTGAACTTGTACTGTAAACGAGGTTCTTGTAAACAGAGGCGTCCCAAACTTTGGGGTGGCTGTGTCTTTTTGATTTTAATTTCCCTAAGCTATAGGACCATAAGTGGAAGTGCCCTAGGCTCTGTTGCTTTGTTTTTTAGATGTTTCAGGAAACACCATACACTTCTCCCGAGTGTCTGTTGGCAATTTACATCCCGCCCATCAGCATAACAAGGCGCCCAGTTCTCCTTGGCCTGTCCTGCCTTTCTGGATTTTACACTTTTTTCAGATGGCCCTTTTGACCGGGGGGAAGTGAGACTTCATTGTAGTGCAGATTTCCTTTGCAAGCTTGCTTGGTTGGCCAAAAAGGGCGTATGCGTTTTTTCCTGAATATATTCAGGAAAAAACGCATACGCCCTTTTTGGCCAAGTGCATCATTGTGGACGTTCTGCCTCTTTTCCTATGCTTTCAATGCAATTCCAGTCTACCTCCTGAAATCGGTTTCCTGCAATTCTGCCCCGCTTTCAAGTCCTCTTGGCAGCCTTAATTCAGTATATTTTTGGACGATAGCTGTCATTTATAACTCTGCAGGTTTGTGAATTACAGTGCCCCTGAGCTCCTTTCTTCAACTCGCTTTCTTGTGAGCTGGCCGCAACACCGCAGGATGGCTTCAGGCCCTAATCTGATTCCGGCACGGCACGCTGAGCCTTTGGTTAATTCCTCTTCCTGGTGGGAAATGAGAGTTAAATTTGCCCGTCCAGACACCTCCAGCTAGTCTCTCATTGGTTCTCGCTATTCCTGTTCATCTTCCGCAGAAATTGCAAACTGGGCCAAACAGGAGGTTAAAGGGACTGACTCTCCAAGTCGGGAGAGTGTTAGTAAAGCGTCTGGAATGTTGCACGCGAGTACCAGGTACGAAAACTGAGACATATTTGAACACGTCTCCCGATCACATGGTTGATCATACTCTAGGTTCCACATGCATGTTTTAGCTGCAGGAAGAATACCTTAAACCTGGGTAGTTGAAACCCGTGGAATGCGTACCATGCAATATGACTTCAAAGGGTCTTCATTTGCTCACCGAACCTCTCCAATCCTATCACTGCTGCGTTTATGCCCCTGTACATATGCTTGATTCTCTTTCGGAGACATAGCAATCCATAGGTTTTAAGATACTTACTAGTCAGGTACATTCTTAGGCGTTTAATATGGGGTGTTGAGTCCATTTCGTTGAGCAAGGAGTACCTCTTGTCTATTCCATATTTGGCTTAAGGAACTTTATCTGTGCTCATTTCAATCTCTGGTTTTATGCAGCACCCCAACTCACCTTTACCCTTAAGCAAGCATAAGTTGGTTTTCTAAATTTGAGACCCTGTTCTGTTCTGTAATTCAGTTCCTGTGTAACCAAGTTTACATTCCATGTATTACTGATATCTTATGATGTTTCTTTTTCTGTGTGACTTATTTCCGTTAGAATCATCATACCTGAATCCACTCATTGTGCTGCTAAGGGCCTGATGACATAGATTTCATTGCTGAGTGATATTGCTTTGTAAGTAAATACCACAACTTCTTTATCCATTTTTCACTTTCTGCGATGTTGAACTTGTACTGTAAACGAGGTTCTTGTAAACAGAGCCATCCCAAACTTTGGGGTGGCTGTGTCTTTTTGATTTTAATTTCCCTAAGCTATACGACCATAAGTGGAAGTGCCCTAGGCTCTGTTGCTTTGTTTTTAAGATGTTTCAGGAAACACCATACACTTCTCGCGAGTGTCTGTTGGCAATTTACATCCCGCCCATCAGCATAACAAGGCTCCCAGTTCTCCATGGCCTGTTCTCCCTTTCTGGATTTTACACTTTTTTCAGATGGCCCTTTTGACCGGGGGGAAGTGAGACTTCATTGTAGTGCAGATTTCCTTTGCAAGTTTGCTTGGTTGGCCAAAAAGGGCGTATGCGTTTTTTCCTGAATATATTCAGGAAAAAACGCATACGCCCTTTTTGGCCAAGTGCATCTTTGTGGACGTTCTGCCTCCTTTCCTATGCTTTCAATGCAATTCCAGTCTACCTCCTGAAATCGGTTTCCTGCAATTCTGCCCCGCTTTCAAGTCCTCTTGGCAGCCTTACTTCAGTATATTTTTGGACGATAGCTGTCATTTATAACTCTGCAGGTTTGTGAATTACAGTGCCCCTGAGCTCCTTTCTTCAACTCGCTTTCTTGTGAGCTGGCCGCAACACCGCAGGATGGCTTCAGGCCCTAATCTGATTCCGGCACGGCACGCTGAGCCTTTGGTTATTTCCTCTTCCTGGTGGGAAATGAGAGTTAAATTTGCCCGTCCAGACACCTCCAGCTAGTCTCTCATTGGTTCTCCCTATTCCTGTTCATCTTCCGCAGAAATTGCAAACTGGGCCAAACAGGAGGTTAAAGGCGCTGACTCTCCAAGTGGGGAGAGTGTTAGTAAAGCGTCTGGAATGTTGCACCCGAGTACCAGGGGAGGAAAACTGAGACATATTTGAACACGTCTCCCGTTCACACGGTTGATCATACTCTGGGTTCCACATGCATGTTTTAGCTGAAGGAAGAATACCTTAAACCTGGGTAGTTGAAACCCGTGGAATGGGTACCATGCAATATGACTTCAAAGGATCTTCATTTGCTCACCGAACCTCTCCAATCCTATCACTGCTGCGTTTATGCCCCTGTACACACGCTTGATTCTCTTTTGGAGACATAGCAATCCATAGGTTTTAAGATACTTACTAGTCAGGTACATTCTTAGGCGTTTAATATGGGGTGTTGAGTCCATTTCGTTGAGCAAGGAGTAGCTCTTGTCTATTCCATATTTGGCTTAAGGAACTTTATCTGTGCTCATTTCAATCTCTGGTTTTATGCAGCACCCCAACTCACCTTTCCCCTTAAGCAAGCATAAGTTGGTTTTCTAAATTTGAGTCCCTGTTCTGTTTTGGAATTCAGTTCCTGTGTAGCCAAGTTCACATTCCGTGTATTAGTGATATCTTATGATGTTTCTTTTTCTGTGTGACTTATTTCAGTTAGAATCATCGTACCTGAATCCACTCATTATGCTGCTACGGGCCTGATGACATAGATTTCATTGCTGAGTGATATTGCATTGTACCTAAGTACCACAAGTTCTTTATCCATTTTTCACTTTCTGTGATACTGAACTTGTACGGTAAACGAGGTTCTTGTAAACAAAGGCGTCCCAAACTTTGGGGTGGCTGTGTCTTTTTGATTTTAATTTCCCTAAGCTATAGGACCATAAGTGGAAGTGCCCTAGGCTCTGTTGCTGTGTTTTTTAGATGTTTCAGGAAACACCATACACTTCTCCCGAGTGTCTGTTGGCAATTTACATCCCGCCCATCAGCATAACAAGGCTCCCAGTTCTCCATGGCCTGTTCTCCCTTTCTGGATTTTACACTTTTTTCAGATGGCCCTTTTGACCGGGGGGAAGTGAGACTTCATTGTAGTGCAGATTTCCTTTGCAAGTTTGCTTGGTTGGCCAAAAAGTGCGTATGCGTTTTTTCCTGAATATATTCAGGAAAAAACGCATACCCCCTTTTTGGCCAAGTGCATCTTTGTGGACGTTCTGCCTCCTTTCCTATGCTTTCTATGCAATTCCAGTCTACCTCCTGAAATCGGTTTCCTGCAATTCTGCCCCGCTTTCAAGTCCTCTTGGCAGCCTTACTTCAGTATATTTTTGGACGATAGCTGTCATTTATAACTCTGCAGGTTTGTGAATTACAGTGCCCCTGAGCTCCTTTCTTCAACTCGCTTTCTTGTGACCTGGCCGCAACACCGCAGGATGGCTTCAGGCCCTAATATGGTTCCGGCACGGTACGCTGAGCCTTTGGTTAATTCCTCTTCCTGGTGGGAAATGAGAGTTAAATTTGCCCGTCCAGACACCTCCAGCTAGTCTCTCATTGGTTCTCGCTATTCCTGTTCATCTTCCGCAGAAATTGCAAACTGGGCCAAACAGGAGGTTAAAGGGACTGACTCTCCAAGTGGGGAGAGTGTTAGTAAAGCGTCTGGAATGTTGCACCCGAGTACCAGGGGAGGAAAACTGAGACATATTTGAACACGTCTCCCGTTCACACGGTTGATCATACTCTGGGTTCCACATGCATGTTTTAGCTGAAGGAAGAATACCTTAAACCTGGGTAGTTGAGATCCGTGGAATGGGTACCATGCAATATGACTTCAAAGGATCTTCATTTGCTCACCGAACCTCTCCAATCCTATCACTGCTGCGTTTATGCCCCTGTACACACGCTTGATTCTCTTTTGGAGACATAGCAATCCATAGGTTTTAAGATACTTACTAGTCAGGTACATTCTTAGGCGTTTAATATGGGGTGTTGAGTCCATTTCGTTGAGCAAGGAGTAGCTCTTGTCTATTCCATATTTGGCTTAAGGAACTTTATCTGTGCTCATTTCAATCTCTGGTTTTATGCAGCACCCCAACTCACCTTTCCCCTTAAGCAAGCATAAGTTGGTTTTCTAAATTTGAGACCCTGTTCTGTTTTGGAATTCAGTTCCTGTGTAGCCAAGTTTACATTCTGTGTATTACTGATATCTTATGATGTTTCTTTTTCTGTGTGACTTATTTCAGTTAGAATCATCGTACCTGAATCCACTCATTATGCTGCTACGGGCCTGATGACATAGATTTCATTGCTGAGTGATACTGCATTGTACATAAGTACCACAAGTTCTTTATCCATTTTTCACTTTCTGTGATACTGAACTTGTACGGTAAACGAGGTTCTTGTAAACAGAGTCGTCCCAAACTTTGGGGTGGCTGTGTCTTTTTGATTTTAATTTCCCTAAGCTATAGGACCATAAGTGGAAGTGCCCTAGGCTCTGTTGCTTTGTTTTTTAGATGTTTCAGGAAACACCATACACTTCTCCCGAGTGTCTGTTGGCAATTTACATCCCGCCCATCAGCATAACAAGGCTCCCAGTTCTCCATGGCCTGTTCTCCCTTTCTGGATTTTACACTTTTTTCAGATGGCCCTTTTGACCGGGGGGAAGTGAGACTTCATTGTAGTGCAGATTTCCTTTGCAAGTTTGCTTGGTTGGCCAAAAAGTGCGTATGCGTTTTTTCCTGAATATATTCAGGAAAAAACGCATACGCCCTTTTTGGCCAAGTGCATCTTTGTGGACGTTCTGCCTCCTTTCCTATGCTTTCTATGCAATTCCAGTCTACCTCCTGAAATCGGTTTCCTGCAATTCTGCCCCGCTTTCAAGTCCTCTTGGCAGCCTTACTTCAGTATATTTTTGGACGATAGCTGTCATTTATAACTCTGCAGGTTTGTGAATTACAGTGCCCCTGAGCTCCTTTCTTCAACTCGCTTTCTTGTGAGCTGGCCGCAACACCGCAGGATGGCTTCAGGCCCTAATCTGGTTCCGGCACGGCTCGCTGAGCCCTTGGTTATTTCCTCTTCCTGGTGGGAAATGAGAGTTAAATTTGCCCGTCCAGACACCTCCAGCTAGTCTCTCATTGGTTCTCCCTATTCCTGTTCATCTTGCGCAGAAATTGCAAACTGGGCCAAACAGGAGGTTAAAGGCGCTGACTCTCCAAGTTGGGAGAGTGTTAGTAAAGCGTATGGAATGTTGCACCCGAGTACCAGGGGACGAAAACTGAGACATATTTGAACACGTCTCCCGATCACACGGTTGATCATACTCTGGGTTCCACATGCAGATTTTAGCTGAAGGAAGAATACCTTAAACCTTGAGAGTTGAGACCCGTGGAATTGGTACCATGCAATATGACTTCAAAGGGTCTTCATTTGCTCACTGAACCTCTCCAATCCTGTCACAGCTGTGTTTATGCCCCTGTACACACGCTTGATTCTCTTTCAGACATAGCCATCCATACGTTTTAAGATTCTTACTAGTCAGGTATATTCTTAGGCGTTTAATATGGGGTGTTGAGTCCATTTCGTTGAGCAAGGAGTAGCTCTTGTCTATTCCATATTTGGCTTAAGGAACTTTATCTGTGCTCATTTCAAACTCTAGTTTTATGCAGCACCCCAACTCACCTTTCCCCTTAAGCAAGCATAAGTTGGTTTTCTAAACTTGAGACCCTGTTCTGTTTTGTAATTCAGTTCATGTGTAGCCAAGTTCACATTCTGTGTATTAGTGATACCTTATGATGTTTCTTTTCTGTGTGACTTATTTCAGTTCGAATCATCATACCTGAATCCACTCATTATGGTGCTACGGGCCTGATGACATAGATTTCATTGCTGAGTGTTATTGCATTGTACGTAAGTACCACAACTTCTTTATCAATTTTTCACTTTCTGCGATATTGAACTTGTACCGTAAACGAGGTTCTTGTAAACAGAGCCGTCCCAAACTTTGGGGTGGCTGTGTCTTTTTGATTTTAATTTCCCTAAGCTATAGGACCATAAGTGGAAGTGCCCTAGGCTCTGTTGCTTTGTTTTTTAGATGTTTCAGGAAACACCATACACTTCTCCCCAGTGGCTGTTGGCAATTTACATCCCGCCCATCAGCATAAGAAGGCTCCCAGTTCTCCATGGCCTGTGGTGCCTTTATGGATTTTACACTTTTTTCAGATGGCCCTTTTGACCCGGTGGAAGTGAGACTTCATTGTAGTGCAGATTTCCTTTGCAAGCTTACTTGGTTGGCCAAAAAGTGCGTATGCGTTTTTTCCTGAATATATTCAGGAAAAAACGCATACGCCCTTTTTGGCCAAGTGCATCTTTGTCGAGGTTCTGACTCTCTTCATATGTTTTCAATGCAATTCCAGTCTACCTACTGAAATCGGTTTCCTGCAATTCTGCCTTGCGCTCAATGCCTCTTCATAGCCTTACCTCAATATATTTTTTGAAAATAGTTGGCCTTTATAACTCTGCAGGTTTTTGAATTGCAGTGGCCCTTAACTCCATTTTTCAGCTCTTATTTTTGTGGTCTTGCCCCATAACCACAGGATTCCTTGAAGCCCTATTTTTCTTCTGGGGCACCTTGCTGTGCCTTTGGTTAATTCTTCTTACTGATGTGACATTAGAGTGACATGTGCCCATTGAAACCGCTACAGCTAGTTTCTCACTGGTTCCCCCTATTCCCATTCATCCTCCGCACTAACTGCAGACTGTGCAATACCAGAACTTAAAGGCATTGACTCTCCATGTGGGGATGTTGTTAGTAAAGTGGCTGGAATGTTGATCCGGAGCCCCAGGAGAGGAAAAATGAGGTGCGTTTTAGAAACCTTTCCCGATCATATGGTATACCAGTCGCTGGGTTTCCCAAGCATGGTTTAGCTGTAGGAAGATTCCCTTCAACCTGGAGTGTTGGGACCCTTGGAATGAGTAGCATGAAGTATTGCATTAAACTTTCGGCAGTTGCTCACCAAAGCTCACCAATCCTCTCAGCCCCAAGTGTCCAGCCTTATGTCTTATCCAGCTGTGGGTTTATATGTGGTCAATCCAGGTTGCATCACAGCCCCTGAGCGAATTTTGTAAGAATTTTTCTCTCTTTCATTGTTTCAGCGTTTTGTTTTTAAAATTTATTTCTATAATGGGGTTTAGCTCATTTTCACTGCTGTGTTTGTGCCGCTCTGCACACACTTGATTCCCTTATGGAGATATATCAATACATGGGTTTTAAGATTCTTATTACTCAGATATATTTCTCTGCGGTGTATAGGGTGTGTTGAGGCCAGTTCATTGAGCAAGGTGTAGATCTTGTCTAATACCTATTTGGTTTATTGAACGGTATCTGTGCTAATTTCAAACTCTGGTTTTATGCATCACCCCACCTCTCCTTTCCCCTTAAGCTGACATAAGTGTGTTTTCTAAATGTGAGACACTGTTCTGTTCTGTAATTCATTTCTTGTGCAGCCATATTTACCCTCCCTCTATAAGTGATATCTTATGATATGTTTCTTTTTCTGTTTGACTTATTTCAAGTAGTATTATCGGACCTAAATCCACTCTTTATCCTTCTACTAGCCTTATTACATTGATTTCATGGTGAAGAGATATTCCATTGTACATAAGTACCACATCTTCTTTATCCATTGTTCTCTTTCCTGGGATATTTAAGGTGTACTGAAGTTGAGGTTCTTGTAAACAGAGTAGCCCTAAACTGTGGTGTGCTTGTGTCTTGTTGATTTTTAGACTTCCCTAGATATACTCCCATGATTGGAAGTGTCCTATGCTCTGTAGCTCTGTTTTTTAGATGATTTAGGAACCACCATACACTTCTCCAGAGTGGCTCTCGGCAGTTCACACACTGCCCATCAGCGTATAAAGGCTCCCTGTTCTCCATGGCCTGTCCTGCATTTCTGGTTTTTACAATTTTTTAGGATGGCCCTTTTGACTGGTGGGAAATGAGACTTCTTTGTTGTGCACATTTGCATTGCTTGCTTGCTTCGTTGCCCATAAAGTGCGTATGCGTTTTTTTCCTGGATATAATCAGGAAAAAACGCATACGCCCTTTTGGGCCAACTGCATCATTGTCGAAATTCTGCCGCTTTTCATGTGCGTTAAAGACGAGTCCAATCTATCTCTTGAAATCTGTTTCTTGCAATTCTGTCTTGCATTCAGATCCTCTTCTTTGCCTTACCTCAACATATTTTTGGACGTTAGTTTTCATTTATAGCTCTGCAGGTTTGTGAATTGCAGTGACCCTGAGCTCCATTTTTTAAGTTGCTCTTTTGTGAGCTGGCCTCAAACCCGCAGGATTGCTTCAGGCCCTATTTTGGCTCCGGCGAGGCAGGCTGAGCCTTTCTTTAATTCTTATTCTTAATGGGAAATTAGAGTGATATGTGCCCGTCCAAACCCCTACAACTGTTCTCTCATTGGTTCCCCCTCTTCCCGTTCATCCTCCTCACAATTTGCAAAATGTGTGAAACAGAAGTTTAAATGTGCTGATTCTCCAAGTGGGGAGATTCTAAGTAGCGTGGCTGGAATGGTGAACAGGAGCACCAGGAGAGGATAAATGAGGTGCATTTTAGACACATCTCCCGATCACATGGTGTACAGTCCTCTGGGTTTTCCATGCATGTTTTAGCTGTAGGAAGATCCCTTGAACCTGCAGATTTGGGACCCATTGAATGGGTACCAGGTAGTATTACTTTAAAGGGTGTGCATTTCCTCACCCAACCTCACATTTCTCTTAGCGCAAACAGTTTCCAGCCTTATGTCTCATCCTGCTGTGGGTCTAGATGTGTTCAATCCATGTTGCATCACCGTCCCTGAGGAAAAGTTGTAAGAGGTTTTCTCTGTCTCTCTGTCGTTTATTTTTTTCAATTTATTACTATATTGGTTACAGCTGATTTTCAAAGCTCTGTTTCTTGCTGCTGTACATCCACTTGATTCACGTACAGAGAGACATCAATAAATTCTTTTTCAGATTCTTACCAGTCGTATATATTCTTTTCCGGTGACTTGAGTGTGCTGAGTGCAGTTCTTTTAGCTACCGTGTAGGCCTTGTTGATTATCAGTTTGGTATTTGGAATGGTATCTTTGCTAATTTCAACCTCCTGGATGATGCCTCACCCCTCCCCACCTTTCCCGTTTAGCAGCCTTATGCGTGTTTTCTACATATTTGACTATGTTTTTGTTTTGTAATTTATTTCATGTGTAGCCATTTTGGATTCCACCTTTAAGTGATAGCTTATGATATGTGTCTTTTTCTTTTTGAATTCTGTCACTTAGAATGATCATACGTAACTCCTCGGGAGTTGTTACAACTGGCCATATTTCATTGATTTCCAGGCTGAATAATATTCCACTCTACCTAAGTACCACATCTCTATCCATTTTTTGCCTCCAGAGACATTTAAGTTATATCCTAGTCGAGGATCTTTTAAACAGAGAGGGGGTAAACATTGGGGTGCCTGTGTCCTCTCGATTTTTGTTTTTCCCAAGATATACGCCCATGAGTGCAAGTGCCCTATGCTCTGTAGCTCATTTTTTAGATGCTTTAGTAAACACAATACACTTCTCCAGAATGGCCGTTGGCAATATACATTTCCACTATAAGTCTCACAGGGCTCCCTCTTCTCGTTGCCCTGTCCTGCATTTCTGTTGTTTACGCTTTATGAGGATGGCTCTTCTGACTGATGCGAAGTGATATCTTTTGTAGTATTGACTTCCAGTGCCCACCTGTTTGGTTGGCTAAAAAAGTGTATGCCCTTTTCTTGAATATATACAGAAAAAAACGCATACACCCTTTTTGGCCAACTGCAATGTTGGCAATGTTCAGCTCCTTTTCTTGTGCTTAATGGCGAGTCCTTTCTACCTCCTCAAATCCCTTTCCTGCCATTCTCCCTTGCTTACAAGTCCTTTTCTTTGACTTTCCTCAAGACATTTTTCAGTGATGGATATTTTCAACTCTGCAGTTTTGTGAATTTTACTGCCCCTGAGTTCCATTGTTCAACTTGTGTTTATGGGAACTGGCCACAAAGCAGCGGGATTTCCTCAAGCCCTATACTGTTTCCATGGGCAACCCTAGCCTTTGGTCAATTCGTCTTCCTGATTGGAAATTAGAGTGACATGTGCCTGTCTGAACACCTAGGACTTGTCTCTCATTGTTCCTCATCCTTCCGCTTCATCCTCTGGACAAATTCCAAACTGTACGCAACAGGATGTTGACAGTGCTGACATCTCCAAGTGGGGAGACTGTTAGTAAAGACGCTGGAGGGGTGAACCCGAGCACCAGGAGATGAGGAGATGAGATGCCTTTTCCAAACTCTTCCCGATCAGACGGTATACCATCCTCTGGGTGTGACAGACATGTTTTAGCAGTAGGAAGAGTCCCATTCATGTAAGGAGAACACCAGGGCTTTTTCAAAATCAGTGTCTCCCCGAAACCCAAACTGGGGAAGTTTTTAAGCTACGGCTACACATATGTTCATTAAGGGCCTTGGGAAGTAGGCAGAGTCCAAACTTTAGATAATTGAAGTCTTCAGGGTCAGAAGCACTCACCACCAGCTTCCCTTAGGCTACACTTTAACTGTCATTGATAGATGATGTCAATAAAAATATCTATTCTTTTTCAGATTATTTCCCCTTATAGGTTATTGCAAAATGTTGAGTGTAGTTCCCTGTGCTATACAGTAGTTCCTTGTTGATGATCTATTTTATACATAGCAGTGTGTATGTGTTAATTCCAAACTGTTAATTTATCCCTCCTCCCACCTTTCCCCTTTGGTAATAATAAATTATAAGATTTTATACTTCTCAGAAATGGGGGAGCTGAAAGAGAGGTATCATTTTCAATGGAAAAGCATTTAAAACAGGATTGAAGGTTTAACCAAGATTATTAGATGTACATCCTTGGAAAGAAATCACTTCGTTTCTCTAATATTGACCTGACAAATAAGACAAACCTTTTCACTGAACTTGCTTATAAAAAGTGATGGAAATATCAAATGGAAGTGTTAAAAACATCTTATTTTACCCGAGCCTTATACACTGTTCTATGTTAACTACAGTTTGGCTCACACATCTGTTCATTGAGGTTACAATAGTCTCAATTTCTGTTACTGATCCTCCAGAGTGGACCCCAACAAGTGTCCCCCTGCCCAGTGTCATTGGGGCCAACAGATCGAGACTGAGTTTGGTTCACAAGCAAAGGAAACTTTATATTTTGATCAGAGAATGGAGAGGTGAGAGCATGCACTACCCCGTGGGCTGTGGGCTGGGCTGCTGTGTAGAGATCCTGTCAGAGTCAGTGGGAGGGAGGGAGGGGGCGGAGCTCTCGAGGGCCGGGTTGGCTGTAGCTCAGGCTCTATATCGTGGAGTCTGCACTGGGCCCCAGGAGCTGAGGTGTCGACCCAGCCATTCTGCACTAGGAAATCTGGTCTGAAGTGCCGGGTGTGGAACCTCTGCATGCGGGACCCTAGGAGCACGTGAAATTAGACAAAGCACAAAGGATAAAAAAGGTTAGACTTGACTTTATTGCCCAGATTCTATTTTTATCTCCCAGGGATTTTTAATGGGCTTTGCTGGGGACAAACCCCTCCTCTGCTTTTTGTCCCGTTCCTCATTCTTGGAGTGCTGAGGGTGCAGACCCTTCTTCTGTAACTGCTGAGTGCTGAGTTGGGAGCCCTCATACCCTGGGGCGAGGGTCAGAGCTTCTCCCCAGCAGCCTCCCGGTGACGTTGATTGTCCCCAGGACCCCTGCCTCCCTGCTCGTCCACCTGAGCACCAGCATTGGAAGTGTTATAGATTCTAATGACCTTTAAGGGTCCAGGAAAGAGATGTGCAGAGACGCTGTGGGGGCCGGTTTCACCCCGCCCCACATTTGTTTGGCCACCTTAGGCTGACCGTTTCTGCCAGCCTAGATGCTCTGACCAGTAGTCTGCGCTTTCTTCAATTAGGCCCCTGAATTAACGTACAAACAGCACCAGGTGTCAGAGCCCTGCCCGCTCAACTCCCAGACAGTCCAGGGTCAGTGGTGATCAAGGACCATGATGGCCACTGAGTCAACAGCCTTTTGAAGTAAACAGGAGTCCAGCCGGTCTTATTGGCCACCATCATCACGGTGTCTGTAGGCTTTTCTATGGTGACAGTGTGGTATACTGTTCCCCCGCCAAGACTATTAGCTCCCCTCTGGGTGCAGTAAGTCCTGCAAGCAGTAGTCTACTCTTTTGGGACACACTCTTGTTGTTTTATGAGAGAAACTCCAGGTCAAGTGATGTTCACACGAGTCGTCATGGTGCCCTGTTGCCCCCGGTTATCTCTCTGGATGTTGGAGTTGGAGGGCCTCCTCACTCGAGGTCGGTGTGCCCACGGAGCGAACCCTGCAACTTCAGGGCATGGTTGGTGGTTAGGATCACCACGTGGGGTCCTTTTCCCTTAGGAGGGAGGTGGCCTTTTGGGCTGCTGATTTCCAGGTTTTTAGATACCGCCAGTATCTTGGCCAGATGTGGCAGTGGGCCAAGCCCCTTAGTGACCGTAGTTTATCCTACCTGGATGGCATTCTTGCATTGTTCCATTTCAAGTGGTCCCAGTTTTTGCACTAATTCTCCAATGGCGATTCACCTTTCACCGGGAATGTAAAGGTCAAAGGGTTTAGCTAAATTAGGGAGTTCCAGGGCAAGGGTCTGAATTGACTGCTCTTTCCATTCTTGAAAGGCCACTTCTGGATTCTATTCAAAAGGATCATCATCTTTTCCTTTCAGTGTTTCATATAGAGGCCCAGCTAGTAGACTGTAGTTAGGGATCCAGAAGCAGCAAACCCTGGCCTCCCCAGGAACCCCTAAGCTGTCTTCTAGTTTTAGAAAGGGGTAAGGCTGAAAATGGTTTCTTCCCTTTCCTGGGATGGGCTTCTCCGACCTTCTGTGAGAATGAAGCCCAGGCAGGTCACTGCAGTCTGTGATATTTGAGCTTTTTCTTGGACAACTTCTATCCTTTATTGGCTTGGTAGTTCAGAGGCCTCCTTAGTAGGGCTAGCGATCAGAATGTCGCCTGCATATTGAAGGAGGGTTTCCTTTTCCAGAGGTAGAACTTTTAGGTCTTTAGCTAAGCTTTCCCCAAAGATGGTGTGGGAATTTTTGCACCCTTGGGGCCGAACGGCCCGGAAGTATTGTTTTAGTTGTATGTTGAGTCCTGCCACTCACAAGCCAAAATTTCTTGTGACTCTGGGACTAATGGAATACAAAAGAAGGCATCATTGAAGACTAATACAGAATACCATGTCCTGGTGGTTGGTAGAATGACCAGCAGGGTGTAGGAATTAGGAGCAACTGGAGGTATATCCTCGGTGGCTTCACTGACTGTCCTGACATCCTTTACCAGGTCCCCAGCAGCCCATGGGACTCTCGTGGTCAGACCAATCCCAGAATATGGAGCTCACCTGGGCAGGTACCCCACCCCCACCCCAGCCCACGGAGCTCTCGTGGTCAGGCCCCTCCCAGGATACAGAGCTACCCTTGCAGGTACCGTGGCAGGGCTGGGCACACAGGAACCGTGCACATAGCCCTCATTGCAGAGCACCCCCAGCTCACCTGTCGCTCAGAGCTGACACAGAGCACCTCAGAGCAGGACTTGAACTAACAAACAGCAGCTGCGACAGGTCTGTAACCCTGGGCATCACTCCGTGAGGCCTCCCTCCACCTGGTCTTCCAGAGACTTCCACTGCACCCGGGGCACCAGGCCTCTGTCTCCAACCACCACCCACCCCTCCTCTCCCTGACTCCTGGGTTCCTCTCATTAGGAGAGGGTTTTCTTGAAGTTGTCTCCCACTCATGGGCCAGATAAAATGATTAGAAAACAAGCCAAAGCTGCAGCCCCTTGTCTATCCTGACTCTCAGGAGCCCACACCTGTTCCTTGGACCTGGCCGGTTCAGCAAGTTCCATTTTCTGCAACTGTGAGCCCCTGAGGGGTGATGATTGGCTGACCTGGGCAGCCTTACCGTGCCGGCCAGCCCTCCCCAGGTGTGCCTGGGTTGAGATCAATATAAATACCACTCCAGGCAGCAAGAGCCCCTGCAGCCGTGCCTGACGCCATTTTCTCTGCCCTGTCAGCAGTCTCGGGGCTGGGCTGGTGGGAGGGAGTGAGAGGCCACGGCTTTGTGGGTGGCCCAGTGTGAGTGGGGCTCTGCTGGACTTTCTGCAGCAGTTGCCAGGCTGCCACCTGCTAAAGAAGAGGATGTGTCACCCATACCTGCTGCTGGAATTTCTCCCTGGGCAGAGGTGAGGAAGGAAAAAAGCAGTGGGGGCAGGGACAGGACGGGTATCTCAGGCAGGGAAATGGAAATCTTCCAGAAGAGCACCCAGGGCCAGGACCATCCTGGCTGGCCTGCAGGCACCAAGTCGGCCGGCATGCTGTCACTCGTGTGGCTCTATGGCCCTTCCTCTAGGCTTTCAAGTCCTTGTATATATTCAGGTGTTTTACCTGGGACGGGTGGGAATAGTTCAGCAGCAACTGGCCTGGGGCTCAGCTCACGTTTACTCACAGATGCCTCGGCACGGTGCCCCAGCTTTGCAATGAGGACGCTTGTTGCGTGGGGGCTGCTGGCTGAATGGGAGACGATTCCCCACCACTGACCAACTTCAGAATTGTTTACAACTGGAGCAAGTGCCCTGATACGGTTTTCCTCTGTGTAACTGGTGGGTTCTGTGTTTTTTTCTCTTTTTCGTTTTTGGTTCAAGGTAGATTTTATTCCTCTTTTTTGTATTTACAGATATAAGCATGGAAATAATTTATTCATATAAATACATGTATGTGCAGGGAATAATTGTTTTTTCTGTTTTATTTTTTAAATTTTATTTCTTTTTAATTTTGAATTTTATTTTATATTTTTATACAGCAGGTTCTTATTGGTTATCTATTTTATACATATAAATGTATACATGCCAATCCCAGTCTCTCAACTCCTCCCACCACCACCCCCCCAACAGCTTTCCCCCCTTGTTGTCCATACGTTTGTTGTCTACATCTGTTGCTCTATTTATGTCTTGCAAAATGGTTAATCTGTACAGTTTTTCTAGGTTCCACATATATGCATGAATATACAAGATTTGTTTTTCTCTTTCTGACTTACTTCACTCTGTATGACAGTCTCTAGATCCATCGACGTCTCTACAAATGACCCAATTTCATTCCTTTTCATGGCTTAGTAATATTCCATTTTATATATGTACCACAGCTTTATGCATTCGTCTGTCTGTGGGCATTTAGGTTGCTTCCATTACCTCGATATTGTAAATAGTGATGCAATGAACATTGCGGTGAATGACTCTTTTTGATTTATGGTTTTGTCTGGGTATATGTCCAGTACTGGGATTGCTGTATCATATAGTAATTCTATTGTTAGTTTCTTAAGAAATTCCATATTGTTCTCCATAATGACTGTATCAATTTATATTCCCAACAATAGTGGAAGAGGGTTCCTTTTCGCCACACCCTTTCCAGCATTTTTTGTTTGTAGATTTTCTATGATGCCTATTCTACCGGGTGTGAGGTGATACCTCATTGTTGAATCCATTTCGTTGAGCAAGGGGTAGGTCTTGTCTATTACATATTTGGCTTATGGAACGGTATCTGTGCTAATTTCAAATTCTGCTTTCATGCAGCACCCCAACTCACCTTCCCCCTTAAGCAGGCATAAGTTGGTTTTCTAAACTTGAGACCCTGTTCTGTTTTGTAATTCAGTTCATGTGTAGCCAAGTTCACATTCTGTGTATTAGTGATACCTTATGATGTTTCTTCTTCTGTGTGACTTATTTCACTTAGAATCATCGTGCCTCAATCCAGTCATTATGCTGGCATGGGCCTGGTGACATAGATTTCATTGCTGAGTGGTATTCTGTTGTACATAAGTACCGCAACTTCTTTATCCATTATTTGCTCTCTGGGATATTAAACTTGTGCCGTAGAAGAGATTTCTGTAAAAAGAGCCGTCCCAAATTTTGGGGTGGCTGTGTCTTTTTGATTTTAATTTCCCTAAGCTATAGGACCATAAGTGGAAGTGCCCTTGGCTCTGTTGCTTTGTTTTCTAGGTGTTTCAGGAAACACCATACATTTCTCCCGAGTGTCTGTTGGCAATGTACATCCCGCCCATCAGCATAACAAGGCTCCCAGTTCTCCATGGCCTGTCCTGCCTTTCTGGATTTTACACTTTTTTCAGATGGCCCTTTTGACCGGGGGGAAGTGAGACTTCATTGTAGTGCAGATTTCCTTTGCAAGCTTGCTTGGTTGGCCAAAAAGGGCGTATGCGTTTTTTCCTGAATATATTCAGGAAAAAACGCATACGCCCTTTTTGGCCAAGTGCATCATTGTGGACGTTCTGTCTCTTTTCCTATGCTTTCAATGCAATTCCAGTCTACCTCCTGAAATCGGTTTCCTGCAATTCTGCCCCGCTTTCAAGTCCTCTTGGCAGCCTTACTTCAGTATATTTTTGGACGATAGCTGTCATTTATAACTCTGCAGGTTTGTGAATTACAGTGCCCCTGAGCTCCTTTCTTCAACTCGCTTTCTTGTGAGCTGGCCGCAACACCGCAGGATGGCTTCAGGCCCTAATCTGGTTCCGGCACGGCTCGCTGAGCCTTTGGTTATTTCGTCTTCCTGGTGGGAAATGAGAGTTAAATTTGCCCGTCCAGACACCTCCAGCTAGTCTCTCATTGGTTCTCCCTATTCCTGTTCATCTTCCACAGAAATTGCAAACTGGGCCAAACAGGAGGTTAAAGGCGCTGACTCTCCAAGTGGGGAGAGTGTTAGTAAAGCGTCTGGAATGTTGCACCCGAGTACCAGGGGAGGAAAACTGAGACATATTTGAACACGTCTCCCGTTCACACGGTTGATCATACTCTGGGTTCCACATGCATGTTTTAGCTGAAGGAAGAATACCTTAAACCTGGGTAGTTGAAACCCGTGGAATGGGTACCATGCAATATGACTTCAAAGGATCTTCATTTGCTCACCGAACCTCTCCAATCCTATCACTGCTGCATTTATGCCCCTGTACACACACTTGATTCTCTTTTGGAGACATAGCAATCCATAGGTTTTAAGATACTTACTAGTCAGGTACATTCTTAGGCGTTTAATATGGGGTGTTGAGTCCATTTCGTTGAGCAAGGAGTAGCTCTTGTCTATTCCATATTTGGCTTAAGGAACTTTATCTGTGCTCATTTCAATCTCTGGTTTTATGCAGCACCCCAACTCACCTTTCCCCTTAAGCAAGCATAAGTTGGTTTTCTAAATTTGAGACCCTGTTCTGTTTTGGAATTCAGTTCCTGTGTAGCCAAGTTTACATTCTGTGTATTACTGATATCTTATGATGTTTCTTTTTCTGTGTGACTTATTTCAGTTAGAATCATCGTACCTGAATCCACTCATTATGCTGCTACGGGCCTGATGACATAGATTTCATTGCTGAGTGATACTGCATTGTACATAAGTACCACAAGTTCTTTATCCATTTTTCACTTTCTGTGATACTGAACTTGTACGGTAAACGAGGTTCTTGTAAACAGAGTCGTCCCAAACTTTGGGGTGGCTGTGTCTTTTTGATTTTAATTTCCCTAAGCTATAGGACCATAAGTGGAAGTGCCCTAGGCTCTGTTGCTTTGTTTTTTAGATGTTTCAGGAAACACCATACACTTCTCCCGAGTGTCTGTTGGCAATTTACATCCCGCCCATCAGCATAACAAGGCTCCCAGTTCTCCATGGCCTGTTCTCCCTTTCTGGATTTTACACTTTTTTCAGATGGCCCTTTTGACCGGGGGGAAGTGAGACTTCATTGTAGTGCAGATTTCCTTTGCAAGTTTGCTTGGTTGGCCAAAAAGTGCGTATGCGTTTTTTCCTGAATATATTCAGGAAAAAACGCATACCCCCTTTTTGGCCAAGTGCATCTTTGTGGACGTTCTGCCTCCTTTCCTATGCTTTCAATGCAATTCCAGTCTACCTCCTGAAATCGGTTTCCTGCAATTCTGCCCCGCTTTCAAGTCCTCTTGGCAGCCTTACTTCAGTATATTTTTGGACGATAGCTGTCATTTATAACTCTGCAGGTTTGTGAATTACAGTGCCCCTGAGCTCCTTTCTTCAACTCGCTTTCTTGTGAGCTGGCCGCAACACCGCAGGATGGCTTCAGGCCCTAATCTGGTTCCGGCACGGCTCGCTGAGCCCTTGGTTATTTCCTCTTCCTGGTGGGAAATGAGAGTTAAATTTGCCCGTCCAGACACCTCCAGCTAGTCTCTCATTGGTTCTCCCTATTCCTGTTCATCTTGCGCAGAAATTGCAAACTGGGCCAAACAGGAGGTTAAAGGCGCTGACTCTCCAAGTTGGGAGAGTGTTAGTAAAGCGTATGGAATGTTGCACCCGAGTACCAGGGGAGGAAAACTGAGACATATTTGAACACGTCTCCCGTTCACACGGTTGATCATACTCTGGGTTCCACATGCATGTTTTTGCTGAAGGAAGAATACCTTAAACCTGGAGAGTTGAGACCCGTGGAATGGCTACCATGCAATATGACTTCAAAGGGTCTTCATTTGCTCAGCGAACCGCTCCAATCCTATCACTGCTGCGTTTATGCCCCTGTACACACGCTTGATTCTCTTTCGGAGACATAGCAATCCATAGGTTTTAAGATACTTACTAGTCAGGTACATTCTTAGGCGTTTAATATGGGGTGTTGAGTCCATTTCGTTGAGCAAGGAGTAGCTCTTTTCTATTCCATATTTGGCTTAAGGAACTTTATCTGTGCTCATTTCAATCTCTGGTTTTATGCAGCACCCCAACTCACCTTTCCCCTTAAGCAAGCATAAGTTGGTTTTCTAAATTTGATACCCTGTTCTGTTCTGTAATTCAGTTCCTGTGTAGCCAAGGTTACATTCCGTGTATTAGTGATATCTTATGATGTTTCTTTTTCTGTGTGACTTATTTCAGTTAGAATCACCATACCTGAATCCACTCATTGTGCTACTAAGGGCCTGATGACATAGATTTCATTGCTGAGTGATATTGCTTTGTAAGTAAATACCACAACTTCTTTATCCATTTTTCACTTTCTGCGATGTTGAACTTGTACTGTAAACGAGGTTCTTGTAAACAGAGGCGTCCCAAACTTTGGGGTGGCTGTGTCTTTTTGATTTTAATTTCCCTAAGCTATAGGACCATAAGTGGAAGTGCCCTAGGCTCTGTTGCTTTGTTTTTTAGATGTTTCAGGAAACACCATACACTTCTCCCGAGTGTCTGTTGGCAATTTACATCCCGCCCATCAGCATAACAAGGCTCCCAGTTCTCCATGGCCTGTCCTGCCTTTCTGGATTTTACACTTTTTTCAGATGGCCCTTTTGACCGGGGGGAAGTGAGACTTCATTGTAGTGCAGATTTCCTTTGCAAGCTTGCTTGGTTGGCCAAAAAGGGCGTATGCGTTTTTTCCTGAATATATTCAGGAAAAAACGCATACGCCCTTTTTGGCCAAGTGCATCATTGTGGACGTTCTGCCTCTTTTCCTATGCTTTCAATGCAATTCCAGTCTACCTCCTGAAATCGGTTTCCTGCAATTCTGCCCCGCTTTCAAGTCCTCTTGGCAGCCTTACTTCAGTATATTTTTGGACGATAGCTGTCATTTATAACTCTGCAGGTTTGTGAATTACAGTGCCCCTGAGCTCCTTTCTTCAACTCGCTTTCTTGTGACCTGGCCGCAACACCGCAGGATGGCTTCAGGCCCTAATATGGTTCCGGCACGGTACGCTGAGCCTTTGGTTAATTCCTCTTCCTGGTGGGAAATGAGAGTTAAATTTGCCCGTCCAGACACCTCCAGCTAGTCTCTCATTGGTTCTCGCTATTCCTGTTCATCTTCCGCAGAAATTGCAAACTGGGCCAAACAGGAGGTTAAAGGGACTGACTCTCCAAGTGGGGAGAGTGTTAGTAAAGCGTCTGGAATGTTGCACCCGAGTACCAGGGGAGGAAAACTGAGACATATTTGAACACGTCTCCCGTTCACACGGTTGATCATACTCTGGGTTCCACATGCATGTTTTTGCTGAAGGAAGAATACCTTAAACCTGGAGAGTTGAGACCCGTGGAATGGCTACCATGCAATATGACTTCAAAGGGTCTTCATTTGCTCAGCGAACCGCTCCAATCCTATCACTGCTGCGTTTATGCCCCTGTACACACGCTTGATTCTCTTTCGGAGACATAGCAATCCATAGGTTTTAAGATACTTACTAGTCAGGTACATTCTTAGGCGTTTAATATGGGGTGTTGAGTCCATTTCGTTGAGCAAGGAGTAGCTCTTTTCTATTCCATATTTGGCTTAAGGAACTTTATCTGTGCTCATTTCAATCTCTGGTTTTATGCAGCACCCCAACTCACCTTTCCCCTTAAGCAAGCATAAGTTGGTTTTCTAAATTTGAGACCCTCTTCTGTTTTGGAATTCATTTCCTGTGTAGCCAAGTTTACATTCTGTGTATTACTGATATCTTATGATGTTTCTTTTTCTGTGTGACTTATTTCAGTTAGAATCATCGTACCTGAATCCACTCATTATGCTGCTACGGGCCTGATGACATAGATTTCATTGCTGAGTGATACTGCATTGTACATAAGTACCACAAGTTCTTTATCCATTTTTCACTTTCTGTGATACTGACCTTGTACGGTAAACGAGGTTCTTGTAAACAGAGGCGTCCCAAACTTTGGGGTGGCTGTGTCTTTTTGATTTTAATTTCCCTAAGCTATAGGACCATAAGTGGAAGTGCCCTAGGCTCTGTTGCTTTGTTTTTTAGATGTTTCAGGAAACACCATACACTTCTCCCGAGTGTCTGTTGGCAATTTACATCCCGCCCATCAGCATAACAAGGCTCCCAGTTCTCCATGGCCTGTCCTGCCTTTCTGGATTTTACACTTTTTTCAGATGGCCCTTTTGACCGGGGGGAAGTGAGACTTCATTGTAGTGCAGATTTCCTTTGCAAGCTTGCTTGGTTGGCCAAAAAGGGCGTATGCGTTTTTTCCTGAATATATTCAGGAAAAAACGCATACGCCCTTTTTGGCCAAGTGCATCATTGTGGACGTTCTGCCTCTTTTCCTATGCTTTCAATGCAATTCCAGTCTACCTCCTGAAATCGGTTTCCTGCAATTCTGCCCCGCTTTCAAGTCCTCTTGGCAGCCTTAATTCAGTATATTTTTGGACGATAGCTGTCATTTATAACTCTGCAGGTTTGTGAATTACAGTGCCCCTGAGCTCCTTTCTTCAACTCGCTTTCTTGTGAGCTGGCCGCAACACCGCAGGATGGCTTCAGGCCCTAATCTGATTCCGGCACGGCACGCTGAGCCTTTGGTTAATTCCTCTTCCTGGTGGGAAATGAGAGTTAAATTTGCCCGTCCAGACACCTCCAGCTAGTCTCTCATTGGTTCTCGCTATTCCTGTTCATCTTCCGCAGAAATTGCAAACTGGGCCAAACAGGAGGTTAAAGGGACTGACTCTCCAAGTCGGGAGAGTGTTAGTAAAGCGTCTGGAATGTTGCACGCGAGTACCAGGTACGAAAACTGAGACATATTTGAACACGTCTCCCGATCACATGGTTGATCATACTCTAGGTTCCACATGCATGTTTTAGCTGCAGGAAGAATACCTTAAACCTGGGTAGTTGAAACCCGTGGAATGCGTACCATGCAATATGACTTCAAAGGGTCTTCATTTGCTCACCGAACCTCTCCAATCCTATCACTGCTGCGTTTATGCCCCTGTACATATGCTTGATTCTCTTTCGGAGACATAGCAATCCATAGGTTTTAAGATACTTACTAGTCAGGTACATTCTTAGGCGTTTAATATGGGGTGTTGAGTCCATTTCGTTGAGCAAGGAGTACCTCTTGTCTATTCCATATTTGGCTTAAGGAACTTTATCTGTGCTCATTTCAATCTCTGGTTTTATGCAGCACCCCAACTCACCTTTACCCTTAAGCAAGCATAAGTTGGTTTTCTAAATTTGAGACCCTGTTCTGTTCTGTAATTCAGTTCCTGTGTAACCAAGTTTACATTCCGTGTATTACTGATATCTTATGATGTTTCTTTTTCTGTGTGACTTATTTCCGTTAGAATCATCATACCTGAATCCACTCATTGTGCTGCTAAGGGCCTGATGACATAGATTTCATTGCTGAGTGATATTGCTTTGTAAGTAAATACCACAACTTCTTTATCCATTTTTCACTTTCTGCGATGTTGAACTTGTACTGTAAACGAGGTTCTTGTAAACAGAGCCATCCCAAACTTTGGGGTGGCTGTGTCTTTTTGATTTTAATTTCCCTAAGCTATAGGACCATAAGTGGAAGTGCCCTAGGCTCTGTTGCTTTGTTTTTAAGATGTTTCAGGAAACACCATACACTTCTCGCGAGTGTCTGTTGGCAATTTACATCCCGCCCATCAGCATAACAAGGCTCCCAGTTCTCCATGGCCTGTTCTCCCTTTCTGGATTTTACACTTTTTTCAGATGGCCCTTTTGACCGGGGGGAAGTGAGACTTCATTGTAGTGCAGATTTCCTTTGCAAGTTTGCTTGGTTGGCCAAAAAGGGCGTATGCGTTTTTTCCTGAATATATTCAGGAAAAAACGCATACGCCCTTTTTGGCCAAGTGCATCTTTGTGGACGTTCTGCCTCCTTTCCTATGCTTTCAATGCAATTCCAGTCTACCTCCTGAAATCGGTTTCCTGCAATTCTGCCCCGCTTTCAAGTCCTCTTGGCAGCCTTACTTCAGTATATTTTTGGACGATAGCTGTCATTTATAACTCTGCAGGTTTGTGAATTACAGTGCCCCTGAGCTCCTTTCTTCAACTCGCTTTCTTGTGAGCTGGCCGCAACACCGCAGGATGGCTTCAGGCCCTAATCTGATTCCGGCACGGCACGCTGAGCCTTTGGTTATTTCCTCTTCCTGGTGGGAAATGAGAGTTAAATTTGCCCGTCCAGACACCTCCAGCTAGTCTCTCATTGGTTCTCCCTATTCCTGTTCATCTTCCGCAGAAATTGCAAACTGGGCCAAACAGGAGGTTAAAGGCGCTGACTCTCCAAGTGGGGAGAGTGTTAGTAAAGCGTCTGGAATGTTGCACCCGAGTACCAGGGGAGGAAAACTGAGACATATTTGAACACGTCTCCCGTTCACACGGTTGATCATACTCTGGGTTCCACATGCATGTTTTAGCTGAAGGAAGAATACCTTAAACCTGGGTAGTTGAAACCCGTGGAATGGGTACCATGCAATATGATTTCAAAGGATCTTCATTTGCTCACCGAACCTCTCCAATCCTATCACTGCTGCGTTTATGCCCCTGTACACACGCTTGATTCTCTTTTGGAGACATAGCAATCCATAGGTTTTAAGATACTTACTAGTCAGGTACATTCTTAGGCGTTTAATATGGGGTGTTGAGTCCATTTCGTTGAGCAAGGAGTAGCTCTTGTCTATTCCATATTTGGCTTAAGGAACTTTATCTGTGCTCATTTCAATCTCTGGTTTTATGCAGCACCCCAACTCACCTTTCCCCTTAAGCAAGCATAAGTTGGTTTTCTAAATTTGAGTCCCTGTTCTGTTTTGGAATTCAGTTCCTGTGTACCAAGTTTACATTCCGTGTATTACTGATATCTTATGATGTTTCTTTTTCTGTGTGACTTATTTCAGTTAGAATCATCGTACCTGAATCCACTCATTATGCTGCTACGGGCCTGATGACATAGATTTCATTGCTGAGTGATATTGCATTGTACCTAAGTACCACAAGTTCTTTATCCATTTTTCACTTTCTGTAATACTGAACTTGTACGGTAAACGAGGTTCTTGTAAACAAAGGCGTCCCAAACTTTGGGGTGGCTGTGTCTTTTTGATTTTAATTTCCCTAAGCTATAGGACCATAAGTGGAAGTGCCCTAGGCTCTGTTGCTGTGTTTTTTAGATGTTTCAGGAAACACCATACACTTCTCCCGAGTGTCTGTTGGCAATTTACATCCCGCCCATCAGCATAACAAGGCTCCCAGTTCTCCATGGCCTGTTCTCCCTTTCTGGATTTTACACTTTTTTCAGATGGCCCTTTTGACCGGGGGGAAGTGAGACTTCATTGTAGTGCAGATTTCCTTTGCAAGTTTGCTTGGTTGGCCAAAAAGTGCGTATGCGTTTTTTCCTGAATATATTCAGGAAAAAACGCATACCCCCTTTTTGGCCAAGTGCATCTTTGTGGACGTTCTGCCTCCTTTCCTATGCTTTCTATGCAATTCCAGTCTACCTCCTGAAATCGGTTTCCTGCAATTCTGCCCCGCTTTCAAGTCCTCTTGGCAGCCTTACTTCAGTATATTTTTGGACGATAGCTGTCATTTATAACTCTGCAGGTTTGTGAATTACAGTGCCCCTGAGCTCCTTTCTTCAACTCGCTTTCTTGTGACCTGGCCGCAACACCGCAGGATGGCTTCAGGCCCTAATATGGTTCCGGCACGGTACGCTGAGCCTTTGGTTAATTCCTCTTCCTGGTGGGAAATGAGAGTTAAATTTGCCCGTCCAGACACCTCCAGCTAGTCTCTCATTGGTTCTCGCTATTCCTGTTCATCTTCCGCAGAAATTGCAAACTGGGCCAAACAGGAGGTTAAAGGGACTGACTCTCCAAGTGGGGAGAGTGTTAGTAAAGCGTCTGGAATGTTGCACCCGAGTACCAGGGGAGGAAAACTGAGACATATTTGAACACGTCTCCCGTTCACACGGTTGATCATACTCTGGGTTCCACATGCATGTTTTAGCTGAAGGAAGAATACCTTAAACCTGGGTAGTTGAGATCCGTGGAATGGGTACCATGCAATATGACTTCAAAGGATCTTCATTTGCTCACCGAACCTCTCCAATCCTATCACTGCTGCGTTTATGCCCCTGTACACACGCTTGATTCTCTTTTGGAGACATAGCAATCCATAGATTTTAAGATACTTACTAGTCAGGTACATTCTTAGGCGTTTAATATGGGGTGTTGAGTCCATTTCGTTGAGCAAGGAGTAGCTCTTGTCTATTCCATATTTGGCTTAAGGAACTTTATCTGTGCTCATTTCAATCTCTGGTTTTATGCAGCACCCCAACTCACCTTTCCCCTTAAGCAAGCATAAGTTGGTTTTCTAAATTTGAGACCCTGTTCTGTTTTGGAATTCAGTTCCTGTGTAGCCAAGTTTACATTCTGTGTATTACTGATATCTTATGATGTTTCTTTTTCTGTGTGACTTATTTCAGTTAGAATCATCGTACCTGAATCCACTCATTATGCTGCTACGGGCCTGATGACATAGATTTCATTGCTGAGTGATACTGCATTGTACATAAGTACCACAAGTTCTTTATCCATTTTTCACTTTCTGTGATACTGAACTTGTACGGTAAACGAGGTTCTTGTAAACAGAGTCGTCCCAAACTTTGGGGTGGCTGTGTCTTTTTGATTTTAATTTCCCTAAGCTATAGGACCATAAGTGGAAGTGCCCTAGGCTCTGTTGCTTTGTTTTTTAGATGTTTCAGGAAACACCATACACTTCTCCCGAGTGTCTGTTGGCAATTTACATCCCGCCCATCAGCATAACAAGGCTCCCAGTTCTCCATGGCCTGTTCTCCCTTTCTGGATTTTACACTTTTTTCAGATGGCCCTTTTGACCGGGGGGAAGTGAGACTTCATTGTAGTGCAGATTTCCTTTGCAAGTTTGCTTGGTTGGCCAAAAAGTGCGTATGCGTTTTTTCCTGAATATATTCAGGAAAAAACGCATACGCCCTTTTTGGCCAAGTGCATCTTTGTGGACGTTCTGCCTCCTTTCCTATGCTTTCTATGCAATTCCAGTCTACCTCCTGAAATCGGTTTCCTGCAATTCTGCCCCGCTTTCAAGTCCTCTTGGCAGCCTTACTTCAGTATATTTTTGGACGATAGCTGTCATTTATAACTCTGCAGGTTTGTGAATTACAGTGCCCCTGAGCTCCTTTCTTCAACTCGCTTTCTTGTGACCTGGCCGCAACACCGCAGGATGGCTTCAGGCCCTAATATGGTTCCGGCACGGTACGCTGAGCCTTTGGTTAATTCCTCTTCCTGGTGGGAAATGAGAGTTAAATTTGCCCGTCCAGACACCTCCAGCTAGTCTCTCATTGGTTCTCGCTATTCCTGTTCATCTTCCGCAGAAATTGCAAACTGGGCCAAACAGGAGGTTAAAGGGACTGACTCTCCAAGTGGGGAGAGTGTTAGTAAAGCGTCTGGAATGTTGCACCCGAGTACCAGGGGAGGAAAACTGAGACATATTTGAACACGTCTCCCGTTCACACGGTTGATCATACTCTGGGTTCCACATGCATGTTTTAGCTGAAGGAAGAATACCTTAAACATGGGTAGTTGAGATCCGTGGAATGGGTACCATGCAATATGACTTCAAAGGATCTTCATTTGCTCACCGAACCTCTCCAATCCTATCACTGCTGCGTTTATGCCCCTGTACACACGCTTGATTCTCTTTTGGAGACATAGCAATCCATAGGTTTTAAGATACTTACTAGTCAGGTACATTCTTAGGCGTTTAATATGGGGTGTTGAGTCCATTTCGTTGAGCAAGGAGTAGCTCTTGTCTATTCCATATTTGGCTTAAGGAACTTTATCTGTGCTCATTTCAATCTCTGGTTTTATGCAGCACCCCAACTCACCTTTCCCCTTAAGCAAGCATAAGTTGGTTTTCTAAATTTGAGACCCTGTTCTGTTTTGGAATTCAGTTCCTGTGTAGCCAAGTTTACATTCTGTGTATTACTGATATCTTATGATGTTTCTTTTTCTGTGTGACTTATTTCAGTTAGAATCATCGTACCTGAATCCACTCATTATGCTGCTACGGGCCTGATGACATAGATTTCATTGCTGAGTGATACTGCATTGTACATAAGTACCACAAGTTCTTTATCCATTTTTCACTTTCTGTGATACTGAACTTGTACGGTAAACGAGGTTCTTGTAAACAGAGTCGTCCCAAACTTTGGGGTGGCTGTGTCTTTTTGATTTTAATTTCCCTAAGCTATAGGACCATAAGTGGAAGTGCCCTAGGCTCTGTTGCTTTGTTTTTTAGATGTTTCAGGAAACACCATACACTTCTCCCGAGTGTCTGTTGGCAATTTACATCCCGCCCATCAGCATAACAAGGCTCCCAGTTCTCCATGGCCTGTTCTCCCTTTCTGGATTTTACACTTTTTTCAGATGGCCCTTTTGACCGGGGGGAAGTGAGACTTCATTGTAGTGCAGATTTCCTTTGCAAGTTTGCTTGGTTGGCCAAAAAGTGCGTATGCGTTTTTTCCTGAATATATTCAGGAAAAAACGCATACCCCCTTTTTGGCCAAGTGCATCTTTGTGGACGTTCTGCCTCCTTTCCTATGCTTTCAATGCAATTCCAGTCTACCTCCTGAAATCGGTTTCCTGCAATTCTGCCCCGCTTTCAAGTCCTCTTGGCAGCCTTACTTCAGTATATTTTTGGACGATAGCTGTCATTTATAACTCTGCAGGTTTGTGAATTACAGTGCCCCTGAGCTCCTTTCTTCAACTCGCTTTCTTGTGAGCTGGCCGCAACACCGCAGGATGGCTTCAGGCCCTAATCTGGTTCCGGCACGGCTCGCTGAGCCCTTGGTTATTTCCTCTTCCTGGTGGGAAATGAGAGTTAAATTTGCCCGTCCAGACACCTCCAGCTAGTCTCTCATTGGTTCTCCCTATTCCTGTTCATCTTGCGCAGAAATTGCAAACTGGGCCAAACAGGAGGTTAAAGGCGCTGACTCTCCAAGTTGGGAGAGTGTTAGTAAAGCGTATGGAATGTTGCACCCGAGTACCAGGGGAGGAAAACTGAGACATATTTGAACACGTCTCCCGTTCACACGGTTGATCATACTCTGGGTTCCACATGCATGTTTTTGCTGAAGGAAGAATACCTTAAACCTGGAGAGTTGAGACCCGTGGAATGGCTACCATGCAATATGACTTCAAAGGGTCTTCATTTGCTCAGCGAACCGCTCCAATCCTATCACTGCTGCGTTTATGCCCCTGTACACACGCTTGATTCTCTTTCGGAGACATAGCAATCCATAGGTTTTAAGATACTTACTAGTCAGGTACATTCTTAGGCGTTTAATATGGGGTGTTGAGTCCATTTCGTTGAGCAAGGAGTAGCTCTTTTCTATTCCATATTTGGCTTAAGGAACTTTATCTGTGCTCATTTCAATCTCTGGTTTTATGCAGCACCCCAACTCACCTTTCCCCTTAAGCAAGCATAAGTTGGTTTTCTAAATTTGAGACCCTGTTCTGTTCTGTAATTCAGTTCCTGTGTAGCCAAGGTTACATTCCGTGTATTAGTGATATCTTATGATGTTTCTTTTTCTGTGTGACTTATTTCAGTTAGAATCACCATACCTGAATCCACTCATTGTGCTACTAAGGGCCTGATGACATAGATTTCATTGCTGAGTGATATTGCTTTGTAAGTAAATACCACAACTTCTTTATCCATTTTTCACTTTCTGCGATGTTGAACTTGTACTGTAAACGAGGTTCTTGTAAACAGAGGCGTCCCAAACTTTGGGGTGGCTGTGTCTTTTTGATTTTAATTTCCCTAAGCTATAGGACCATAAGTGGAAGTGCCCTAGGCTCTGTTGCTTTGTTTTTTAGATGTTTCAGGAAACACCATACACTTCTCCCGAGTGTCTGTTGGCAATTTACATCCCGCCCATCAGCATAACAAGGCGCCCAGTTCTCCTTGGCCTGTCCTGCCTTTCTGGATTTTACACTTTTTTCAGATGGCCCTTTTGACCGGGGGGAAGTGAGACTTCATTGTAGTGCAGATTTCCTTTGCAAGCTTGCTTGGTTGGCCAAAAAGGGCGTATGCGTTTTTTCCTGAATATATTCAGGAAAAAACGCATACGCCCTTTTTGGCCAAGTGCATCATTGTGGACGTTCTGCCTCTTTTCCTATGCTTTCAATGCAATTCCAGTCTACCTCCTGAAATCGGTTTCCTGCAATTCTGCCCCGCTTTCAAGTCCTCTTGGCAGCCTTAATTCAGTATATTTTTGGACGATAGCTGTCATTTATAACTCTGCAGGTTTGTGAATTACAGTGCCCCTGAGCTCCTTTCTTCAACTCGCTTTCTTGTGAGCTGGCCGCAACACCGCAGGATGGCTTCAGGCCCTAATCTGATTCCGGCACGGCACGCTGAGCCTTTGGTTAATTCCTCTTCCTGGTGGGAAATGAGAGTTAAATTTGCCCGTCCAGACACCTCCAGCTAGTCTCTCATTGGTTCTCCCTATTCCTGTTCATCTTGCGCAGAAATTGCAAACTGGGCCAAACAGGAGGTTAAAGGCGCTGACTCTCCAAGTTGGGAGAGTGTTAGTAAAGCGTCTGGAATGTTTCACCCGAGTACCAGGGGAGGAAAACTGAGACATATTTGAACACGTCTCCCGTTCACACGGTTGATCATACTCTGGGTTCCACATGCATGTTTTTGCTGAAGGAAGAATACCTTAAACCTGGAGAGTTGAGACCCGTGGAATGGCTACCATGCAATATGACTTCAAAGGGTCTTCATTTGCTCAGCGAACCGCTCCAATCCTATCACTGCTGCGTTTATGCCCCTGTACACACGCTTGATTCTCTTTCGGAGACATAGCAATCCATAGGTTTTAAGATACTTACTAGTCAGGTACATTCTTAGGCGTTTAATATGGGGTGTTGAGTCCATTTCGTTGAGCAAGGAGTAGCTCTTTTCTATTCCATATTTGGCTTAAGGAACTTTATCTGTGCTCATTTCAATCTCTGGTTTTATGCAGCACCCCAACTCACCTTTCCCCTTAAGCAAGCATAAGTTGGTTTTCTAAATTTGAGACCCTCTTCTGTTTTGGAATTCATTTCCTGTGTAGCCAAGTTTACATTCTGTGTATTACTGATATCTTATGATGTTTCTTTTTCTGTGTGACTTATTTCAGTTAGAATCATCGTACCTGAATCCACTCATTATGCTGCTACGGGCCTGATGACATAGATTTCATTGCTGAGTGATACTGCATTGTACGTAAGTACCACAAGTTCTTTATCCATTTTTCACTTTCTGTGATACTGAACTTGTACGGTAAACGAGGTTCTTGTAAACAGAGGCGTCCCAAACTTTGGGGTGGCTGTGTCTTTTTGATTTTAATTTCCCTAAGCTATAGGACCATAAGTGGAAGTGCCCTAGGCTCTGTTGCTTTGTTTTTTAGATGTTTCAGGAAACACCATACACTTCTCCCGAGTGTCTGTTGGCAATTTACATCCCGCCCATCAGCATAACAAGGCTCCCAGTTCTCCATGGCCTGTCCTGCCTTTCTGGATTTTACACTTTTTTCAGATGGTCCTTTTGACCGGGGGGAAGTGAGACTTCATTGTAGTGCAGATTTCCTTTGCAAGCTTGCTTGGTTGGCCAAAAAGGGCGTATGCGTTTTTTCCTGAATATATTCAGGAAAAAACGCATACGCCCTTTTTGGCCAAGTGCATCATTGTGGACGTTCTGCCTCTTTTCCTATGCTTTCAATGAAATTCCAGTCTACCTCCTGAAATCGGTTTCCTGCAATTCTGCCCCGCTTTCAAGTCCTCTTGGCAGCCTTACTTCAGTATATTTTTGGACGATAGCTGTCATTTATAACTCTGCAGGTTTGTGAATTACAGTGCCCCTGAGCTCCTTTCTTCAACTCGCTTTCTTGTGAGCTGGCCGCAACACCGCAGGATGGCTTCAGGCCCTAATCTGGTTCCGGCACGGCACGCTGAGCCTTTGGTTAATTCCTCTTCCTGGTGGGAAATGAGAGTTAAATTTGACCGTCCAGACACCTCAAGCTAGTCTCTCATTGGTTCTCCCTATTCCTGTTCATCTTCCGCAGAAATTGCAAACTGGGCCAAACAGGAGGTTAAAGGCGCTGACTCTCCAAGTGGGGAGAGTGTTAGTAAAGCGTCTGGAATGTTGCACCCGAGTACCAGGGGAGGAAACCTGAGACATATTTGAACACGTCTCCCATTCACACGGTTGATCATACTCTGGGTTCCACATGCATGTTTTAGCTGAAGGAGGAATACCTTAATCCTGGGTAGTTGAGACCCGTGTAATGGGTACCATGCAATAAGACTTCAAAGGGTCTTCATTTGCTCACCGAACCTCTCCAATCCTATCACTGCTGCGTTTATGCCCCTGTACACACGCTTGATTCTCTTTTGGGGACATAGCAATCCATAGGTTTTAAGATACTTACTAGTCAGGTACATTCTTAGGCGTTTAATATGCGGTGTTGAGTCCATTTCGTTGAGCAAGGAGTAGCTCTTGTCTATTCCATATTTGGCTTAAGGAACTTTATCTGTGCTCATTTCAATCTCTGGTTTTATGCAGCACCCCAACTCACCTTTCCCCTTAAGCAAGCATAAGTTGGTTTTCTAAATTTTAGACCCTGTTCTGTTCTGTAATTCAGTTCCTGTGTAGCCAAGTTTACATTCCGTGTATTACTGATATCTTATGATGTTTCTTTTTCTGTGTGACTTATTTCAGTTAGAATCATCATACCTGAATCCACTCATTGTGCTGCTAAGGGCCTGATGACATAGATTTCATTGCTGAGTGATATTGCTTTGTAAGTAATTACCACAACTTCTTTATCCATTTTTCACTTTCTGCGATGTTGAACTTGTACTGTAAACTAGGTTGTTGTAAACAGAGCCATTCCATACTTTGGGGTGGCTGTTTCTTTTTGATTTTAATTTCCCCAAGCTATAGGACCATAAGTGGAAGTGCCCTAGGCTCTGTTGCTTTGTTTTTCAGATGTTTCAGGAAACACCATACACTTCTCCCGAGTGTCTGTTGGCAATTTACATCCCGCCCATCAGCATAACAAGGCTCCCAGTTCTCCATGGCCTGTCCTGCCTTTCTGGATTTTACACTTTTTTCAGATGGCCCTTTTGACCGGGGAGAAGTGAGACTTCATTGTAGTGCAGATTTCCTTTGCAAGCTTGCTTGGTTGGCCAAGAAGGGCGTATGCGTTTTTTCCTGAATATATTCAGGAAAAAACGCATACGCCGTTTTTGGCCAAGTGCATCATTGTGGACGTTCTGCCTCTTTTCCTATGCTTTCAATGCAATTCCAGTCTACCTCCTGAAATCGGTTTCCTGCAATTCTGCCCCGCTTTCAAGTCCTCTTGGCAGCCTTACTTCAGTATATTTTTGGACGATAGCTGTCATTTATAACTCTGCAGGTTCGTGAATTACAGTGCCCCTGAGCTCCTTTCTTCAACTCGCTTTCTTGTGACCTGGCCGCAACACCGCAGGATGGCTTCAGGCCCTAATCTGATTCCGGCACGGCATGCTGAGCCTTTGGTTAATTCCTCTTCCTGGTGGGAAATGAGAGTTAAATTAGCCCGTCCAGACACCTCCAGCTAGTCTCTCATTGGTTCTCCCTATTCCTGTTCATCTTCCGCAGAAATTGCAAACTGGGCCAAACAGGTTAAAGGCGCTGACTCTCCAAGTGGGGAGAGTGTTAGTAAAGCATCTGGAATGTTGCACCCGAGTACCAGGGGAGGAAAACTGAGACATATTTCAACACGTCTCCCGTTCACACGGTTGATCATACTCTGGGTTCCACATGCATGTTTTAGCTGAAGGAAGAATACCTTAAACCTGGGTAGTTGAGACCCGTGGAATGGGTACCATGCAATATGACTTCAAAGGGTCTTCATTTGCTCACCGAACCTCTCCAATCCTATCACTGCTGCGTTTATGCCCCTGTACACACGCTTGATTCTCTTTCGGAGACATAGCAATCCATAGGTTTTAAGATACTTACTAGTCAGGTACATTCTTAGGCGTTTAATATGGGGTGTTGAGTCCATTTCGTTGAGCAAGGAGTAGCTCTTGTCTATTCCATATTTGGCTTAAGGAACTTTATCTGTGCTCATTTCAATCTCTGGTTTTATGCAGCACCCCAACTGACCTTTTCTCTTAAGCAAACATAAGTTGGTTTTCTAAATTTGAGACCCTGTTCTGTTTTGGAATTCAGTTCCTTTGTAGCCAAGTTTACATTCCGTGTATTAGTGATATCTTATGATGTTTCTTTTTCTGTGTGACTTATTTCAGTTAGAATCATCGTACCTGAATCCACTCATTATGCTGCTACGGGCCTGATGACATAGATTTCATTGCTGAGTGATACTGCATTGTACGTAAGTACCACAAGTTCTTTATCCATTTTTCACTTTCTGTGATACTGAACTTGTACGGTAAACGAGGTTCTTGTAAACAGAGGCGTCCCAAACTTTGGGGTGGCTGTGTCTTTTTGATTTTAATTTCCCTAAGCTATAGGACCATAAGTGGAAGTGCCCTAGGCTCTGTTGCTTTGTTTTTTAGATGTTTCAGGAAACACCATACACTTCTCCCGAGTGTCTGTTGGCAATTTACATCCCGCCCATCAGCATAACAAGGCTCCCAGTTCTCCATGGCCTGTTCTTCCTTTCTGGATTTTACACTTTTTTCAGATGGCCCTTTTGACCGGGGGGAAGTGAGACTTCATTGTAGTGCAGATTTCCTTTGCAAGTTTGCTTGGTTGGCCAAAAAGTGCGTATGCGTTTTTTCCTGAATATATTCAGGAAAAAACGCATACCCCCTTTTTGTCCAAGTGCATCTTTGTGGACGTTCTGCCTCCTTTCCTATGCTTTCAATGCAATTCCAGTCTACCTCCTGAAATCGGTTTCCTGCAATTCTGCCCCGCTTTCAAGTCCTCTTGGCAGCCTTACTTCAGTATATTTTTGGACGATAGCTGTCATTTATAACTCTGCAGGTTTGTGAATTACAGTGCCCCTGAGCTCCTTTCTTCAACTCGCTTTCTTGTGAGCTGGCCGCAACACCGCAGGATGGCTTCAGGCCCTAATCTGATTCCGGCACGGCACGCTGAGCCTTTGGTTATTTCCTCTTCCTGGTGGAAATGAGAGTTAAATTTGCCCGTCCAGACACCTCCAGCTAGTCTCTCATTGGTTCTCCCTATTCCTGTTCATCTTCCGCAGAAATTGCAAACTGGGCCAAACAGGAGGTTAAAGGCGCTGACTCTCCAAGTGGGGAGAGTGTTAGTAAAGCGTCTGGAATGTTGCACCCGAGTACCAGGGGAGGAAACCTGAGACATATTTGAACACGTCTCCCATTCACACGGTTGATCATACTCTGGGTTCCACATGCATGTTTTAGCTGAAGGAGGAATACCTTAATCCTGGGTAGTTGAGACCCGTGTAATGGGTACCATGCAATAAGACTTCAAAGGGTCTTCATTTTCTCACCGAACCTCTCCAATCCTATCACTGCTGCGTTTATGCCCCTGTACACACGCTTGATTCTCTTTTGGGGACATAGCAATCCATAGGTTTTAAGATACTTACTAGTCAGGTACATTCTTAGGCGTTTAATATGGGGTGTTGAGTCCATTTCGTTGAGCAAGGAGTAGCTCTTGTCTATTCCATATTTGGCTTAAGGAACTTTATCTGTGCTCATTTCAATCTCTGGTTTTATGCAGCACCCCAACTCACCTTTCCCCTTAAGCAAGCATAAGTTGGTTTTCTAAATTTTAGACCCTGTTCTGTTCTGTAATTCAGTTCCTGTGTAGCCAAGTTTACATTCCGTGTATTACTGATATCTTATGATGTTTCTTTTTCTGTGTGACTTATTTCAGTTAGAATCATCATACCTGAATCCACTCATTGTGCTGCTAAGGGCCTGATGACATAGATTTCATTGCTGAGTGATATTGCTTTGTAAGTAAATACCACAACTTCTTTATCCATTTTTCACTTTCTGCGATGTTGAACTTGTACTGTAAACGAGGTTCTTGTAAACAGAGCCGTTCCATACTTTGGGGTGGCTGTTTCTACTTGATTTTAATTTCCCTAAGCTATAGGACCATAAGTGGAAGTGCCCTAGGCTCTGTTGCTTTGTTTTTTAGATGTTTCAGGAAACACCATACACTTCTCCCGAGTGTCTGTTGGCAATTTACATCCCGCCCATCAGCATTACAAGGCTCCCAGTTCTCCATGGCCTGTCCTGCCTTTCTGGATTTTACACTTTTTTCAGATGGTCCTTTTGACCATGGGGAAGTGAGACTTCATTGTAGTGCAGATTTCCTTTGCAAGTTTGCTTGGTTGGCCAAAAAGTGCGTATGCGTTTTTTCCTGAATATATTCAGGAAAAAACGCATACGCCCTTTTTGGCCAAGTGCATCATTGTGGACGTTCTGCCTCTTTTCCTATGCTTTCAATGCAATTCCAGTCTACCTCCTGAAATCGGTTTCCTGCAATTCTGCCCCGCTTTCAAGTCCTCTTGGCAGCCTTACTTCAGTATAGTTTTGGACGATAGCTGTCATTTATAACTCTGCAGGTTTGTGAATTACAGTGCCCCTGAGCTCCTTTCTTCAACTCGCTTTCTTGTGAGCTGGCCGCAACACCGCATGATGGCTTCAGGCCCTAATCTGGTTCCGGCACGGCACGCTGAGCCTTTGGTTATTTCCTCTTCCTGGTGTAAATGAGAGTTAAATTTGCCCGTCCAGACACCTCCAGCTAGTCTCTCATTGGTTCTCGCTATTCCTGTTCATCTTCCGCAGAAATTGCAAACTGGGCCAAACAGGAGGTTAAAGGGACTGACTCTCCAAGTCGGGAGAGTGTTAGTAAAGCGTGTGGAATGTTGCACCCGAGTACCAGGGGAGGAAAACTGAGACATATTTGAACACTTCTCCCGTTCACACGGTTGTTCATACTCTGGGTTCCACATGCATGTTTTAGCTGAAGGAAGAATACCTTAAACCTGGAGAGTTGAGACCCGTGGAATGGGTACCATGCAATATGACTTCAAAGGGTCTTCATTTGCTCACCGAACCTCTCCAATCCTATCACTGCTGCGTTTATGCCCCTGTACACACGCTTGATTCTCTTTTGGAGACATAGCAATCCATAGGTTTTAAGATACTTACTAGTCAGGTACATTCTTAGGCGTTTAATATGGGGTGTTGAGTCCATTTCGTTGAGCAAGGAGTAGCTCTTGTCTATTCCATATTTGGCTTAAGGAACTTTATCTGTGCTCATTTCAATCTCTGGTTTTATGCAGCACCCCAACTCACCTTTCCCCTTAAGCAAGCATAAGTTGGTTTTCTAAATTTGAGACCCTGTTCTGTTTTGGAATTCAGTTCCTGTGTAGCCAAGTTTACATTCCGTGTATTACTGATATCTTATGATGTTTCTTTTTCTGTGTGACTTATTTCCGTTAGAATCATCGTACCTGAATCCACTCATTATGCTGCTACGGCCCTGATGACATAGATTTCATTGCTGAGTGATACTGCATTGTATGTAAGTACCACAAGTTCTTTTTCCATTTTTCACATTCTGCGATGTTGAACTTGTACTGTAAACGAGGTTCTTGTAAACAGAGGCGTCCCAAACTTTGGGGTGGCTGTGTCTTTTTGATTTTAATTTCCCTAAGCTATAGGACCATAAGTGGAAGTGCCCTAGGCTCTGTTCCTTTGTTTTTTAGATGTTTCAGGAAACAACATACACTTCTCCCGAGTGTCTGTTGGCAATTTACATCCCGCCCATCAGCATAACAAGGCTCCCAGTTCTCCATGGCCTGTCCTGCCTTTCTGGATTTTACACTTTTTTCAGATGGCCCTTTTGACCGGGGGGAAGTGAGACTTCATTGTAGTGCAGATTTCCTTTGCAAGCTTGCTTGGTTGGCCAAAAAGGGCGTATGCGTTTTTTCCTGAATATATTCAGGAAAAAACGCATACGCCCTTTTTGGCCAAGTGCATCATTGTGGACGTTCTGCCTCTTTTCCTATGCTTTCAATGCAATTCCAGTCTACCTCCTGAAATCGGTTTCCTGCAATTCTGCCCCGCTTTCAAGTCCTCTTGGCAGCCTTACTTCAGTATATTTTTGGACGATAGCTGTCATTTATAACTCTGCAGGTTTGTGAATTACAGTGCCCCTGAGCTCCTTTCTTCAACTCGCTTTCTTGTGAGCTGGCCGCAACACCGCAGGATGGCTTCAGGCCCTAATCTGATTCCGGCACGGCACGCTGAGCCTTTGGTTATTTCCTCTTCCTGGTGGAAATGAGAGTTAAATTTGCCCGTCCAGACACCTCCAGCTAGTCTCTCATTGGTTCTCCCTATTCCTGTTCATCTTCCGCAGAAATTGCAAACTGGGCCAAACAGGAGGTTAAAGGCGCTGACTCTCCAAGTGGGGAGAGTGTTAGTAAAGCGTCTGGAATGTTGCACCCGAGTACCAGGGGAGGAAACCTGAGACATATTTGAACACGTCTCCCATTCACACGGTTGATCATACTCTGGGTTCCACATGCATGTTTTAGCTGAAGGAGGAATACCTTAATCCTGGGTAGTTGAGACCCGTGTAATGGGTACCATGCAATAAGACTTCAAAGGGTCTTCATTTTCTCACCGAACCTCTCCAATCCTATCACTGCTGCGTTTATGCCCCTGTACACACGCTTGATTCTCTTTTGGGGACATAGCAATCCATAGGTTTTAAGATACTTACTAGTCAGGTACATTCTTAGGCGTTTAATATGGGGTGTTGAGTCCATTTCGTTGAGCAAGGAGTAGCTCTTGTCTATTCCATATTTGGCTTAAGGAACTTTATCTGTGCTCATTTCAATCTCTGGTTTTATGCAGCACCCCAACTCACCTTTCCCCTTAAGCAAGCATAAGTTGGTTTTCTAAATTTTAGACCCTGTTCTGTTCTGTAATTCAGTTCCTGTGTAGCCAAGTTTACATTCCGTGTATTACTGATATCTTATGATGTTTCTTTTTCTGTGTGACTTATTTCAGTTAGAATCATCATACCTGAATCCACTCATTGTGCTGCTAAGGGCCTGATGACATAGATTTCATTGCTGAGTGATATTGCTTTGTAAGTAAATACCACAACTTCTTTATCCATTTTTCACTTTCTGCGATGTTGAACTTGTACTGTAAACGAGGTTCTTGTAAACAGAGCCGTTCCATACTTTGGGGTGGCTGTTTCTACTTGATTTTAATTTCCCTAAGCTATAGGACCATAAGTGGAAGTGCCCTAGGCTCTGTTGCTTTGTTTTTTAGATGTTTCAGGAAACACTATACACTTCTCCCGAGTGTCTGTTGGCAATTTACATCCCGCCCATCAGCATAACAAGGCTCCCAGTTCTCCATGGCCTGTCCTGCCTTTCTGGATTTTACACTTTTTTCAGATGGTCCTTTTGACCATGGGGAAGTGAGACTTCATTGTAGTGCAGATTTCCTTTGCAAGTTTGCTTGGTTGGCCAAAAAGGGCGTATGCGTTTTTTCCTGAATATATTCAGGAAAAAACGCATACGCCCTTTTTGGCCAAGTGCATCATTGTGGACGTTCTGCCTCTTTTCCTATGCTTTCAATGCAATTCCAGTCTACCTCCTGAAATCGGTTTCCTGCAATTCTGCCCCGCTTTCAAGTCCTCTTGGCAGCCTTACTTCAGTATAGTTTTGGACGATAGCTGTCATTTATAACTCTGCAGGTTTGTGAATTACAGTGCCCCTGAGCTCCTTTCTTCAACTCGCTTTCTTGTGAGCTGGCCGCAACACCGCATGATGGCTTCAGGCCCTAATCTGGTTCCGGCACGGCACGCTGAGCCTTTGGTTATTTCCTCTTCCTGGTGTAAATGAGAGTTAAATTTGCCCGTCCAGACACCTCCAGCTAGTCTCTCATTGGTTCTCGCTATTCCTGTTCATCTTCCGCAGAAATTGCAAACTGGGCCAAACAGGAGGTTAAAGGGACTGACTCTCCAAGTCGGGAGAGTGTTAGTAAAGCGTGTGGAATGTTGCACCCGAGTACCAGGGGAGGAAAACTGAGACATATTTGAACACTTTTCCCGTTCACACGGTTGTTCATACTCTGGGTTCCACATGCATGTTTTAGCTGAAGGAAGAATACCTTAAACCTAGAGAGTTGAGACCCGTGGAATGGGTACCATGCAATATGACTTCAAAGGGTCTTCATTTGCTCACCGAACCTCTCCAATCCTATCACTGCTGCGTTTATGCCCCTGTACACACGCTTGATTCTCTTTTGGAGACATAGCAATCCATAGGTTTTAAGATACTTACTAGTCAGGTACATTCTTAGGCGTTTAATATGGGGTGTTGAGTCCATTTCGTTGAGCAAGGAGTAGCTCTTGTCTATTCCATATTTGGCTTAAGGAACTTTATCTGTGCTCATTTCAATCTCTGGTTTTATGCAGCACCCCAACTCACCTTTCCCCTTAAGCAAGCATAAGTTGGTTTTCTAAATTTGAGACCCTGTTCTGTTTTGGAATTCAGTTCCTGTGTAGCCAAGTTTACATTCCGTGTATTACTGATATCTTATGATGTTTCTTTTTCTGTGTGACTTATTTCCGTTAGAATCATCCTACCTGAATCCACTAATTATGCTGCTACGGCCCTGATGACATAGATTTCATTGCTGAGTGATACTGCATTGTATGTAAGTACCACAAGTTCTTTTTCCATTTTTCACATTCTGCGATGTTGAACTTGTACTGTAAACGAGGTTCTTGTAAACAGAGGCGTCCCAAACTTTGGGGTGGCTGTGTCTTTTTGATTTTAATTTCCCTAAGCTATAGGACCATAAGTGGAAGTGCCCTAGGCTCTGTTCCTTTGTTTTTTAGATGTTTCAGGAAACAACATACACTTCTCCCGAGTGTCTGTTGGCAATTTACATCCCGCCCATCAGCATAACAAGGCTCCCAGTTCTCCCTGGCCTGTCCTGCCTTTCTGGATTTTACACTTTTTTCAGATGGCCCTTTTGACCGGGGGGAAGTGAGACTTCATTGTAGTGCAGATTTCCTTTGCAAGCTTGCTTGGTTGGCCAAAAAGGGCGTTTGCGTTTTTTCCTGAATATATTCAGGAAAAAACGCATACGCCCTTTTTGGCCTAGTGCATCATTGTGGACGTTCTGCCTCTTTTCCTATGCTTTCAATGCAATTCCACTCTACCTCCTGAAATCGGTTTCCTGCAATTCTGCCCTGCTTTCAAGTCCTCTTGGCAGCCTTACTTCAGTATATTTTTGGACGATAGCTGTCATTTATAACTCTGCAGGTTTGTGCATTACAGTGCCCCTGAGCTCCTTTCTTCAACTCGTTTTCTTGTGACCTGGCCGCAACACCGCAGGATGGCTTCAGGCCCTAATCTGGTTCCGGCACGGCACGCTGAGCCTTTGGTTAATTCCTCTTCCTGGTGGGAAATGAGAGTTAAATTTGCCCGTCCAGACACCTCCAGCTAGTCTCTCATTGGTTCTCCCTATTCCTGTTCATCTTCCGCAGAAATTGCAAACTGGGCCAAACAGGAGGTTAAAGGGACTGACTCTCCAAGTCGGGAGAGTGTTAGTAAAGCGTCTGGAATGTTGCACCCGAGTAC